>NW_024962144.1:0-190688 GCF_018350195.1 Panthera tigris | reverse complement strand
AAATAAAGCTTGCTCTGCCTGACCCCCCAGCGTTTCTGATTCTGTAGGCTTGGGATGAGGCTCCAGAACTTATACTGTTAACAAGTTTGCAGCCCAAGGGTCCTGGTCAGGGGACCACACTCTGAGAACCACTGCTTTAGAGTAGTACTCCTTAAACTTCAGTGTGCATGTTCAGTGTGCACCTGGGGAAGCTTGTTAAAATGTAAATTCTGATTCAGAAGGTCTGGGTTTGGCCCCGAGATTCTGCTGTTTTCAACCAGCTTCCAGGTGAGGCTGGTCTGTGGAAGATGCTTTATATAGAAAGACTTTTAAGCAGTGCTTCTCAATTCAGACTGAACATTAGAATCACATAACGAGCTTGTGGAAAAATGGGGAAGGAGCAAGAGGAGGAGGGAGAGAAAAAGTTATCTCCCCAAATCCAGATCTCTGGGAGTGGAGTCTGGGCTCATCAGGTGATTGGATATGCACTCAAGGTTAGAACCTGGTTGTCAAGGTTGTGAAGTTGCTGAAAGTCCCCTAATTAAACGAAGTGTTACAGTTTTGAGTATTTGATAGACTAGTGATTGGTTTCCAACCGTGGTTTCACAGTTAAATCATCTGGAAAGCTTTAAAAGATATTGGTACATGGATTAAATAATATGTTTGGGATTTGCTTTAAAACAACATGGTAGTATGTTAACTAACTGGAATTTCAATAAAAACTTAAAAATGAAAAACATGGTGGTGGGGAGAAATGGGTGAGATTATTGATCTGTGGTATTCAATACATAGCCACCAGCTGCCTGTGACTTTTTGAAATCAACTAAACATTTTTAAAAACTAAAAAAGCAGTTGCTCCACGAAGTGTTTTAGTTTTTTTTTTTAATGTTTATTTATTTTTGAGGGAGAGAGACAGAGCATGAGCAGGGGAGGGGCAGAGAGAGAGGGAGACACAGAATCCGAAGCAGGCTCTAGGCTGTCAGCACAGAGCCCGATGTGGGGCTCCAATCCACGAACTGTGAGATCATAACCTGAGCCAAACTCAGACGTTCAACGGACTGAGCCATCCAGGTACCCCTATCATGAAGTTTTTTTAAAAGATACCCAGGCATTAGGAGTGGGGCCCAAGCCTCAGGGGCTTTTGGCAGCTCGCCAGGTGATCCAAATTTCAACCACTGGACTAATTGAACAGGTGGGCTAAGGCATCATGAGAGCCAGCTGTGTTCTTGACTCTCACAGTCTTGGCTCCATTGCTTGGTGCTTGTCTTCCCCCTCTCCTCTGGTTAATGAGGGTGGAGATTGTTGTCTTGTTTTCCTCTCAGACATGTAGCAAATCTGGAGAAACAGAGTTGAAAAAGCTTTGAAAAATAGGAAGCACTGGGTACAATAACAGGTTTGTTACTTTGCCTTGTCTTCCTTCCTCCCACCCCCAGTCTGGCTTCAGTGAGGCCTTGGAGTAGGGTTGCAAGATACTGCAAATAAACATACGGGAGCCCCAGGTAAATTTAAATTTAGCTAAAGTACAAGTTACTGTTAGGATGTCCCTGGAGGGGGACGGCCCTCTCGCCAGCACACAGGAAGAAACATCGCCAGCGGGCCAGAAGAAACTGAAGGGCAACCAATCACCGAGCGCCAGCACAACCCAACAGAGAGCCCCCAGCGGCTCTCCAGAACAACTGAAGGTCAACCAATTACCGAGCAACAGCACAACCTGGCAGGAGAGAAAGACCCACCTGAGCCTAAACCCGGAACTGCTACAGCTTAAAAACCCTATCCCACCATACCTGGGTGCGACTTCCCTGATTCCCTCCTTGAGTCATGGAACCTCGCCTGGAACCTTAGTTCCCAATAAGGCCTTATACTGCAAAAATTGTTTTTGACTCTCACTCCTATCTTTACCCCGCACAACGCCTGACACTAACAGTTACCTTCTAATTTTTTAGTGTAAATATGTTCCATGCAATGTTTGGGACGTATGCATACTAAGCACTTGTTTGTATTTTATATGCCTTCGCCGTTGGGCACCTCTTTCCCTGCCACAGCCCACAGTAGGCAGAGGGCCTAAACTTTGTAGCAGCACATCCATGGGGCTACCTCTGCTTGGAGATTTTGTCTGTTAACTATTGGTACAATTTGAGATTGGGGTAACAGAGGGAATTGGAGGATTTGCTCTTCAAGTTCAACGAAGGAATAGCCATTTATGTAAATCTTTGATTTCTTTCATCAGAGGTTTATAGTTTTCCTCCTATAGATCATGTTAATATTTTGTTAGCTTCATATCTGTTTATACCTGAGCATTTTTTTGGTTTTTGTTTGTTTGTTGCTAATGTGTTTTTAATTTCAAATTCCAATCGTTCATGACTAGGATATAGGAAAGCAATTGCTTGTATTAGGCAATCTTGCTCTAATTGCTTATTAGTTCCAGGGTTTCTTGTCATTTGGGATCAGCGGTTCCCAGAGGGTGGAGTTGTGGAGGGGGGTGGTAGGGAGGAACGAGCAGGCAGAGCACAGGGGATTTTTAGGGCGGTGAACTATTTTGTATACAGTAATGATGGACACGTGTCATTATATTTGTCCAAACCCATAGAACATAATACAGAGTGACTCCTAAAGGAAGCTGTAGATGCTAATGTATCAATATCGGTTCATCAGTTATAACAAATGTACCACACTAAGACAAGATGTAAATAAGAGAGGAAACTGTATTTCTGGGGACAGGGTGTATTTCGGAACTTTGTACTTCCTGTTTAATTTTCCCATAAAACTAAAACTACTCTAAAAGCTATTTCAAAGATGATAGAGGGCCTTGGTGAAATTAAGGTGCACAGGGTCGGCATCTAATTTTGAGTCATATCAGCTGAGAGGCTGACCTGCCACATTATTTGATCCTGTGATGAACCTGAGTTTCTTCAGTTTCTTTCTTGGTGTTTAGGCTAAGCATGCTGTGTTGTTTTTTTTTTTTTTTCTCCCTGTCTTTGAAGACTTTAGTTTGTTTACAAGTGCTAGCCTGTGTTTCTAGAATAAGAGGTAAAGAGATTACAGTCATGGTTGCAGCGTTCCTAAAATAAAATGCCGCATTAGAACCCGTGTCACAAGGAGAGTGGCTAGGAAGGGATGGAAGTAGTGGAAGCCTCCGTTTCCCCATCTGAAAATGGGGATGGCAATTCTCTCCTCAGACTAGAGTAATTAAATGAGGTAAATTATGTAAAGTGCTGGGCACAGTGTGAACACTCAGTGATTACAAAGACCCAGGATCTTTGAAAAGAGTCACCCCGTGGACCAATGGCACTTAGGAAGAACAGGCTTTCCAGAAGACGGGGAGTGAATGTCCTATCCCCAGAAGCATTTGGGAAAACAGTGGACCTGGGGTCCCGGTTGTCTGGGATGTTGTGCAAGGGACTTCTCAGAGAGTAGAGTGCCTCAGGGCCTTCCAGGTGATTCTTGTCTTGAGATCCTCTGGGGTGTCCTGCTCCTCTCAGAGGGAATGCCATTGGATGTGGAATGAGACAGCAGACATCCCATGATGGAACCACAGAGATGGAAGAGACCCTCTCTGCCCCCCACCTCCTACCCCAAAAGAGAAAGTTCTCATTTGTGAATGGCTCTGCCTTTGAGAGTATTTCATGACCTCCATGATGAGGTCAAATGGAAGGTCCAGCAGGTTCACACACAAGCCTGCAAGTGGGGCTCGAGATCTTTGGTCTGAAGGTCCATTTGCCTGGGTAAAACCCTTTACCTGTTGGAGATTAAATGCTTTGAGACCCCTGGTTAGATAATCCAGCACTGAGGAAAAATATGAATAATTGCTCTATTGCTTTGTACTTCTCTTGATGGAAATTAAATCCTGTTTTCCTCAGCAGCAGGGTGATAAAAACATTTTCTGAGGAGGAGTTGGTGTTCCCCACCCCCCTGAGTCCTTGAGAGCTGGTTATTTAGTGGCATCTCTATAGGAGATTAAAAGGAATTCAGGTAAACAGCTGAAGGGTTTACATGGGACTTGGTTTTGAAAGACATCCCAGGGGGTGTTTTCCTTTGCAGAGATGAGGGTGCACAGCAGCAGCTGTGGAAGCTGGGGCATTTGTGAGGAGCGGACGTCTGTGCAGTCCCCTCCCAAGACCGTGCCCAAGCTATGGGGATGGGCCTTTATCATGCCTTGCTGGAATTGTCCCCTTAGGCCTGAGATGTTTGCTGTCTGGGTCTGGTGACCAAGTGGAGAAGGGGCCACCAGAAGACCTTGGACCAGCTAGACCAGTGACCCGCAGAACTCCTTCCCTTGTTACACAGATGTGTTGACCACCTACCTTGTTCCAGGCACTGTAGTAGACCCTGGGGCTGGACCCTGGACAAAACACAAAATCACTGCCCTCGAGCGCTTACATTGTGGTGGGGGAGACAGACCGCGAACAAGATGAGGGATCATTACCTAATTGTAACTGCTAAGGAGAAAACATTAAGAAAGTGGGATATGAATTTTAGGGGGTGGCGGACCCTGAGATGTTAGGGGACCAGGGAGATCTTTGGGTACATTCCTGAAGGAAATCAGGGGATGAGTTCTGTGGAAATGGAAGAAGAACATTCTGGGCAGAGAGAACAGCAAGTGAAAGACTGTAAGGGAGCCTGTGTGACTGGAGCAGAGAGAATAAAGAGGCAAAGGATAAAAAGCAAGGTCAGAGGGCAGCAGAGAGTCCGCTTACATAGGGCTTTGCAGATCACAGTTGGGACTCTTGCCTTTGCCCTGAAGAAAGGTGGGGGGAGCGTGGGGAGCCTGGAATGTTCTGAGCAGAGGAGAGGTGATCTGGGTTTTAACAGGATCCTTCTGGCTGCCGTGCACGAGTGGAAAGCAGAGGAGCAAAGGCAGAACCAGAGTCATGAGTCAGGCCAGCAGTGGAATGGTGTGGCCTGGATCATGGTGGTGAGGATGATAAGGAGTTGCATTTGGGATACATGTGAGCATGTAAGTTGAAAATTTTATTTACATGTTGGAAGTTGCAAGATAAAAGGAGAAATCAAGGATGATTCCAAGATTTTTGGTGTGAGCAATTGCGTGGATGGAGTTGGCCATTAACTGATATGGGAGAGACCGAGAGGGGTGGTGGGTATTTTGGAGCTCTGCCTTTGTTAACGTTTTAGTTTGAGATGTCTGGGAGATCTTGAGGGTAGGCATCAAGTAGGCCACAGGATATATGGGTCTGGTGCTCAGGGGAGAGGTCCAGGCTGGAGATATGAACTGAGGAGTCGAAAGCAGGTAGGCAGTCTATGGAACTGTAAGTCTGGAGGAGAGCTGGAGGAGAGCGTGACACCTGGGAGCTTTTTTTTTTTTTAATACTTACTTATTTTTGGAAGAGTACAGCAGGGGAGGGGCCGAGAGTGTGGCGGGGACAGAGAATCCGAAGCAGGTTCTATGCTGACAGTAGTGACCCTGATGCAGGGTTTGAACTCCAGAACCTCGAGATAATGACCTACAGTGGGTTTGGGCAATGCCTGGAGGGTCGAACTTAATGAGTTGTCAAACGCCTCACAGCCATTATGGAAAGCGAATGACATAACATCTCTTCCCAGTTAAAAGTGCTAAGTCTTTTGTATTTCCCACCATGTTAGCAGATACCTAGTCCTCAGAAAATGCTAAATTAATGTTTGCTAATTAATAGTACAGTGGGTAGATTTTATAATTTCAAAATTAAGCAATTTTCTACTTTTTGGTACCATGGTGGGAATAATCTATGGGTGCTTGAAAATCCATTTCTGCTTCTCTGATTTTGGTCCCTCTAGGGAATGTGAGATAATAATGCATGCTTCTTGGGGTGCCTGGGTGGCTCAGTCAGTTAAGCACCAGACTCGATTTTGGCTCAAGTCATGATCTTAAGGCTCTTGATTTTGAGCCCCCCATTGGGCTATGCTCTGACAGTGCAGAGCCTGCTTGAGATACTCTCTCTCTCTCTGTCTCTGTCTCTGTCTCTCTCTCTCTCTCTCTCTCTCCCTCTCCCCCTATCTCCCCCTTCCCTACTTTCTCCCTCTCTCAAAATATATAAATACATAAACTTAAAGAGTGCTTGTTTCTCTGTACAATGCTGAGTATGAGAGGTAGTAAGAAACAATGACAGTGGCTCTGAAGTCATGAGTGGTCTAACTCGTCTCCCTACTTCCATTCCCCCTCTTATTTCATCTTCCACAGTCATGCCTGATTAGTTTTAAATGCACTTCTCATCAAATTACTCTACAGCTTAAAATCCTTCAACAGTCTCCTATCACCTGCAAGGTACAAATCTACATTCCCTTATCAGAATACAAGCCCTCCATCATCCCTGTGGTTCTTCCCAGGTCACTTTCAGCTTATCCTCACCTCAGAATTCATAGTTGAACCACACCATTTCACAAATGGACCAAGGTGCCCTTAGAAGCACTAGCTCTTTTATTATTTGTGCTTAAGTCGATTGCATTGCAGCTTGAGATCCTAGATTGTGTCTTGTGTACTTCTTCCAATACTTTTCAGCCATTTAGGATAAATTTTGTTGTTCTTTTCTGCCTGCACCTGTGTGGAGGTGCCTACACCTCCAGCACCTGCCTACACCTCCAGCTCATTTAAGACTGTATTTCTTTTTAACTGCTACACCTTTCCACACTGACCTCCTATCAGTTGGGCTTTCCTACTGCTGGTCTTTTGCATATGTTATTCTTTCTGCCTGGAAAACTATTGTTGGCTAGATCAACTTCTGATTCTTTATATTATACATTGTCTCTTGTGAATATCATACTGCGGAATTTTTTTAAAAATCCAGTCTGATAGTTCTTGCCTTTTAACTAGAATATCTCTATCTACTCACATTTAATGTAATTGCTGATATATTTAGATTTAAACCTAACATTTTATTCTTTCTACATGTACCCTGGTATTTTAACCTCCTTTCTTGATTTTTTTTACCATTTTACTTTTGCCATTTACTAGTTTGGAAAATGTCTTTTTTTTTTTAATTTTTTTAAACGTTTATTTATTTTTGAGACAGAGACAGAGCATGAACGGGGGAGGGTCAGAGAGAGAGGGAGACACAGATTCTGAAACAGGCTCCAGGCTCTGAGTAGTCAGCACAGAGCCCGACGCGGGGCTCGAACCCACAAGCTGTGAGATCATGACCTGAGCCGAAGTCGGACGCTCAACCGACTGAGCCACCCAGGCGCTCCAAAATGTCTTTTTCTCTTAGTAATTACCTTGGGAATTAACAGTTAATTTTTCAAACTTTCAAACTTTAAAGTTTAATCAAACTTTTACCCTCTTTTCAGATAATACGAGGCTCTTAGAATAATTACATTTATTTTCCCCATGCTCATCTTACATGCTATTTATTGATGATAAAAATTTTAATTAAAGGAGACTATAAAACATCATTGTTATTGTTTTACATAGCCAATATTTTGTTGATAGTACCACATATTTACCACTTTCTTTGCCATTTGTTCTTTCTTGTACTTCAAGTCTATCATTTAGGATACTTCTGCCTAAAGTACGTCCTTTAAAATTGCCCTTATAATTCACATTTCAGTATGCTGATGGCAGACACTCTTAGTTTTTAAAAAAATATTTTGATTACCTTTGTCCTTGGATGATTTTGTTGTTTTCGTTGGTATAGAATTCTAGGTAGGGAGTTATTTTCTTTTGGCACATTAAAGGAAAAATTCCACTATCGTGCATTGTTCTCACTGAGAGGATACCCGTCAGGCTGTCACTATTGAAGGTAATATGTTTGGCGTTATTTCAGGATCCCCTTAAGATTTTTCTCCTTATCTTTAGTGGTGTACATTTTAATCGTATCGTGTTAAGGTTTGGCTTTTTATTTTTCCTTCTTAGAACTGAATGAGGTTTTAAAGTTACCTATTAATGTCTTTCAAAAGCTCTGGAGGGGCACTTGGGTGGCTCAGTCTGCTGGGCATCTGACTTTGGCTCAGTCATGATCTCAAGTTTTGAGCTCTGTGTCAGGCTCTGTGCTGACAGCTCTTTGGATTCTGTGTCTCCCTCTCTCTCTGCCCCTCCCCCGCTCACGCTCTGTCTCTCAAAAATAAAAAGAGACTCTTAAATGCCGAGAAAAAACTGAGGGTTGCTTGGATGGGGGTGGTGGTGGAGAGGGGAAAATGGGTTATGGGCATTGAGGAGAGCACTTGTTGGGATGAGCACTGGGTGTTGTATGTAAGCGATGAACTGCAGGAATCTACCCTAAAAGCCAAGAGCACACTTTACACGCTGTATGTTAGCCAATTTGACAAAAATTATATTAAAAAGTAAATATTAAAAAATTTAAAAAAGGAGCACATGGGTGCCTCAGTGGGTTAATTGTCCAACTTCAGCTCAGGTCACGATCTCACGGTTTGTGAGTTCAAGCCCCACGTCAGGCTCTTTGCTGATGGCTCAGAGCCTGGGGCCTGCTTTGTATTCTGTGTCTGCTTCTCTCTCTGCCCCTCCCGGACTTGTGCTCTGACTTTCAAAAATAAATGTAAAAAAAATGTTTGTGATTAAAAAAAAGAAACAAAAATTCTGGAAAATGATCAGCCTTTATCTCTTCACATATTACCTCTACGGCATCCCCTTTTCTCTTTCTGAGGTCTTGATTACAGAACACTTCATTTTCTCTTCCTCTGCATTCTCTATCCTGTCTTCTGTATTTTCCATCCTTTCTGTCTTTAAATGGTATACTCTGGATAATTTCGTCTGATTTTTCAAATCTCTCCCCAACTGTATCTATTTTGGTATTAAAATCTTGAGTTTTGAATTGTTGGTACTATATCAATGTCTAGATTTCTATTCGGTTCTTCTTTAAATCTTTTAGGTCACTGGTTTTCCTATTCCTGGTACATATTTTCCAAGTGGTCTTTTTAAAATCTTCCCATGTTGTAAGCAGAGTTTATGGTCTGACAGTTCCAATACTTGAAGTTTTTGTAGTTCTGTTTTTATTATTTTTATTTTCAACTAGTTCTTACTCCTGGTGCTTCTTTCCTTGTGGACTTAGTTATCTTTGGTTTTTGTGCTGATTTGTATTTGGGACCTGTTACGAAGGTGCCTTCCTCTAGTATTTGTTTCTGCTTAATGCCTCGTATCCAGAGCCAACTTAAGCCAAGTTCAGGGCTGGAGTCTCTGTCTTATCCCATCAAGGCTGCTATTTCTGTCTTAGTTTGTTTGGGCTGGTATAACAAAATACCATAGTTTGAGTGGCTTGTAAACAACAAATTTTTCAGAATTGGCAAATACCCTCAGGGCAAAAGTGGCTCCTTGTGTTCCTATTTCTCTGAAATTTCCCTAGTTCTTCACTACTATCTCATCTACACTTTGATGCTTTATTTATTTATTTTTTGTCTCAAATATTTATTTATTTTGAGAGAGAGAGAGAGAGAAAGACAGAGAGAGAGAGCGCTTGCTCACACAAGCAGGGTAGGGGCAAAGAGAGAGGGAGAGACAGAATCCCAAGCAGGCTCCATGCTGTCAGCACAGTGCCGGACGATGCAGGCTCAATCTCATGGACCACGAGATCATGACCTGAGTGAAAATCAAGAGTTGGATGCTTACCTGATTGAGCCACCCAGGCACCCCTATGCTTTTCAGTGGTTTAAAGAATAATTTTATCTGACATTTTTTTTTAATCTGCTCATTATTTTTGGTGGTACAGTTGGCCCAACTACCATTACCTAGTCTACCATTACCAGAAACTGGAGGTCTCACTTTGGATGTCACTTCTCCAGCAGAGAATTGGCTAAGGCCAGTGTCCATTATGTCTCTTCCATATACACTTTCATAACCCTGTTTTTATCTTCATACATTTATCTCAATTTATACTTTTATGTGTATTTTCATGATTAAAAAAATTGGCCTGGATGGCTATGTGGGGGCAGAGAGTGTACGTATATCAGTGTCTAGCACAGCGTCTCATTCATAGTAGGTGCACAGTAAATATCAGGTCTCTAGGAAAATGAATGCAGCGGTGTATTTGTTGGGTATGTAGGTTCTGGCCAGATGCAAAGGACTATGGTGGTTTGAATACAGTTCTATCAAGAAGCACAATTTGTCACAGTCTCATGGATCAGTAAGTGAGAGCTAGATCCTAAGGGCTTGGAACAGGTCTTTCAAGATTTCAGGGACTGCAGCTGGCATTTGAACATGCCCACCTTCTCTATGCAGCATCTGCCAGAAGAGACCAAACCACAGAATCAAGCCAATCCACGTATAAGACATGCTGTGTTTGAATTTTGTCCCGTACACCCTGAAAAACAAAGGGTGAGCACATCTGGAAGTCTAGGTGTACACCTTTAAAAATATCTAGGTGTACACATTTCAAATCGACAGAATTTGCAGGCCTCACTAGTATATTTTGATAATGCATAGCACCAATAACCTTCAAGTACCCGAGTCAGAAATTTATGAATAGAGTTATTATTGCAATTTAGAAGCTTTTGTATTCACAGTCCTTAGTAGGCCCTCAGTGCATTAAGCAATTCTAGCTAATAATGGCCAGTGCTTAGGGCACCTGGGTGGCTCAGTCTGTTGAGCGTCTGACTTCAGCTCAGGCCATGATCTCATGGTTTGGGAGTTCGAACCCCACATCGGGCTCTGTGCTGACAGCTCAGAGACTGCGGCCTGTTTCGCATTCTGTGTCTCCCGCTCTGTCTCTGTCCCCTCTCCCCCAACTCATGCTCTGCCTCTCTCTCTAAAAAATAAAGAAACATTTTTTTAAATAATAGCCAACACTTATATCATGCTTGCTATATCTCAAGAAGTATATTAACTATGTTCTATAAATTTATCTAATCATTTCAATATTGTGAGGTAGATGCTCTTATCCCCATTTCTGTAGTTGAGGAAACTGAGGCCCAGTGTGATGGAGTAACTAGACAACAGAGTAAGAGGCAGCATCAACATTTGAACAGAGCCCTTCCCTCTGGCTCTGATGTGTGTCTTCTTAATCGCCCACTCTAGTGTTGCAAGGAACAAGATTGAATTCTAAGTGGCTTTTCTGAGTCTATCCAGGGCTGTGTGGCGCTGTGCATGTTAACCAAAGACTAAGAAGCTCAGTGGTAGCTCCAGGACCTCTGGAGCTTTGTGCATCTTTATGCCATGGTCTCTGCAGGGGCATTTTCCTGTCTTCCATTGGATGTTTGAGTTATTTCAAAAAAAAAACTAATGTGTCAGGTCTGGCTGGCTTAGGGAAATGACATTTTTCTGTGGAAAGAAAAAAAAAACAAAAATAAGTAATTTTTTTTTAACGTGTAAAGAATAAATGGCTATGTTAGAAGGGGTTCTCTTCTCTAGTGACATGTCTTGCCTACTTCCTTTGTATTTTGTGGGGATGCAGTTACTCCTCCATGGAGAGCAGGTTCCAGCTTTCATGGTGTGGCTGTCACGTTGTACATGACTATGTAGAAGCTGGGAAGGGACATGTGGGAGTTAATGCAACAGCTTTGCCCTGACAGTGTAAGTCACACAGCGATCTGAGGCTGTGGGATTCTGAGGATTTCTTCGTTGGGAGGGCTACTCTGTGGTGTTGGGTCCTCCTAAAACAGCTGGGCTCCAAGAATACAAAGACGTCTTGGGGATTTGCATTCAATGATGGGGGGAAATGATGCTTGGAAAATTTCTGTTGTGGGATAAAAAGTCATTGATCGCCTTTTCCCAAATGCCTTTCCTCACCTTGATATTTTGGTGGGCATTTTTCTTTTCCTGCATCACCCCCAAAACCAGCCTAATTCTCAGCAACTCTCTGACCCTGGGGAACTGTCCACAAATGGAGGAAAATGATGAGGAGGAAAGTGAATGGAAAGTGCCTGGTGAGTTAGAGTTCAAGATTCCACCTGGCCCTTTGGAGCCTGCACTGCACTTTCTTCTGAAGTCTTCATGTGGCACCTCTGAGTTCACGGGTTCCTGGGTATCTCTGGCTTCTGTCGCTGGCCCTGGCAGGGCCAACCTGTGTGGAGGAATGCAGGCTTCCTTCAGAAGGACTTGGATATTGTTAATAAAGCTGACCACCATTTGGAAATCTAAAGGTTTGCCATTTGCTCCTCCAGACCTGGACTGAAACCACATGCCACAGCAATGTGTAGCAATGACCAGTCACCGCAAAACTATTTGGCTATCTGGGCTTTAAATCTTAGCGGGGGGACAACAAAACGAAATGAAACAAAAACAACTCACATATACAAGTGAATGTCTTAGTCCTAGTCTTAGGTATTCACTGTCACTGGTGTAGCCAGACACTGTGCGTGGTCATTGTGTGTGTTCACAGCATTTCAGCTGGCCATGTGGGGGCTTCCCTACAAGATTGCTCATGAATAGAGCCAAGTAGAGATTTTGATTTTGTAGAGATTAACTGGACATTGAGTTTGTATTGATTGGAAACTGTAGAGCAATTGCAGGGCACTTGGGAGAGGACTCTGAAGGCCCTGCAGGGATGACCCTTGGCTGGCCCTAGGGTGTGGGTAAGGGCCCCAGGCCCACTACAGGCTCCTGAGCTGTGGCCAGTGGCTGATGCCCCAAGGGAGCTAGGCCTCAAGTGTGAAAGGTTCCTGGGGTGAGCTCCCTGTGTGCTAGGGTTACAGATGGAGCTACTTCCCTCTGCATTGGCCATTCTGATGGACTCCTCCTTCTGGCTCTTCTGGATGGGGTTTTGCTTTTCCTGGGCATGAGGAATTAAATTTATACTGTATTTTTCACACATTGATAGCTGTTCTCATGGCATTTGCTAAAAGTGAGCCCATACGACTGTAGTGCCTGTCTCTCATCCCTGAGTGGATCATGTCTAGTCCATATCTTAGGAGGGACTTCTCTTCTCTCCCTGTCACACTGTGGGGAAGGGCAGGTAGGACTGGCAAGTCTGTTTCTGCACAGCTGGAGTGGGCTCTGGAGATCAGGGCATAGGTCAGGCAGGGGAATGGGGGAGACCATCATTCTCCCAGCATCTCCTGGAGGAATGTGCAGGCTCCAACTTTGGGGAAAAGTCCTGAGAATCTTTCCTTGGAAGTTTCTGCCCTAATTGTCAGTGTTATGCAGAGCTGAAGTTTATTTTTTCCCTTCCTGCAAGCAGCTTGGAATCCTTGAGCTTGCTTGAGGTCTTCTGGGGCACGGAGCAGATTTTAGGCAAATGCTTTAACAGTGGGTGACTCTGTGGATGGGTTATCAGCACTTGTCCCTGCCATGAACATTCTAGGACACGTATTTTTGAAAATCAAGACTGTTGTGAACATCTGGGCGCCTGAAACCAGCCCTGTTTTAGGTGGAAGGGACAATTGGGAGAGATGTCTGGAATAGCAGCCAGGAAGTGGAGTGAGAGGGCTTCTGGGTTCAAGTGCTGTCTGTCCCTGGACAAGAAGTTACTTGACCTGAGTTCAGTTTTGTCTTTAGGAGAATAAGCTACTATTTACTTATTTGTTGAAAGGATGCCTATGATAATGTCTCCATTTTATTGATGGGTGGCCCAAGACCCAGACGTGACCTGCACAAGGTTTCCAGAATGAAGGCAGGATGGCAATGAGGCAGTCGGCCTGGGTTCAAGTGCAGCTTCCCCAACTGTAGCCCCTGTGGCCCCGGGCAGGACATTTAGTCTTCAGAACCTCCATTTCTTTATGTGTGAAATCAGAGTAGTGTCTTGTCTTGACACCTATGACAGTGTTACAGGAATAAAGGGAGGCAGTGTAGGCCCTGGAAACTGTAGGCAGTGTTACAGCTGTAGAGCATTTCTAGCTTTATAGCTTCCTGGTGACTGAGCAGGGCTGAGACTGAGCTTTCTGGGATTCCTGGCCTCTGGGCTCTTAAAGTGATTTTTAAACATATGTTCATGGCTAGTTTTTCTACTATAAAAGTAATACTTAGCATAAAATTTCAGCTAGGACAAAAGGGTGTAAACTGGAGAGGGAAAGACATTCCTCCCCCAATCTGTTCTATTCTCCAGAGATGACTTCTGTTTACTTCTTCTGTAACCTTCCAGAAACTGGGCACATGGACACACACAGACATTAACTTCTATAAGTTATGTAAACAGATAATCTCTTCTATATGGGCTATGATTTTTTTCCACCAGGAGCCCAAATGATGAAAACCCAGGTCACTCCCCGGATTTGGTTATTAAGAAGCAGTGCCATAATGAGCAGAGATTTTTTATCTTGGTACCTCTAGATTTTAAAAAATGCTGAAAGCAGGTCTTAGCAGCTCACCACTTTCAGAATTATCTCCTTTGCACTTGGCAGAAAAAATCTCTCCTCAAAAAATTATGTTGTTAATGCTATGGTTTTCCACTGGTCCACCCAGTTAAATTTAATCACACGATGTGACATCCAAATAAAATGATGTGTGTGTGTGGAGGGAAGGACCTGACAAAACTTCCCTTTTTGGATCCGAGAGAATATAGCAAAGCTGTCTTCAGGCAGCCCTGTTTGCAGAGCCCTCCTTCTTGGGACATTTATATTTGCAGCTAACTCTTCAGCGTCCTTGGATAAAGCTGTTGCCATTAATTGGATCGTAGAAGATGGCTGCATGTATTTTTAAAACATGTCTCCCTACACACAAATCTAGCCAACTTTGTTTTAAAAATCAGTTAATCTACGTGAATTCATGCATCCCTTTGATTGTATTGGACCTGCCTGCTCTTTGAGCACTACACAATCATCCCCTAGTCTGACTTTTTTGCCTGTCATTGGCAACAAATGGGTTTTAGTTCCATGGTTAAAGCAAACACTTCACACATCCTAAAGTGAATATTTTAGGGTTAGAACACCTCATAGGATTTCATTTTGCAATGTAAAATGTTTTCTCTTATGGCTCAAAAAAATCCATAGATTTACAGGGTTCTGGTGCTTTGGTTTTTATGTTATTTTCCAAAATGTTACATGTAAGACCATTTAAAAAAGCTAAATCCTATTTTAAATGCGCTAGGGAACCTTAAAGGAATCCTGTTGAGTTATGTGTTTTGCTTTGTCTCACTGAAGTCTTTTTGGTAACATAAGTGCAAGAATCAGGTGTGGAGAGACTGTTGGGCCCACCCCCTCTTCAGGGTCTGGATCCTTTCCTCAGGGCTCCCTGATCAGAGACCTCCCCAGGGGCCTCCCTTGGCCTCTTGTGATGGACCCAGCTCTTGCTGGCAGGTATAACCCTTACCTGCCATAGCCCATGGGTTCTGGGCTCCACGCTGTGGCTGACTTCTGTTCTGGGTCCTGGAATGCATGGTGAGTTGATTTCAGAACTGTCCTCAGCCCAGGGAGCTCTGGCTACACGACTCTCGGTCCCCTTCTGTCACTTGTCCCAATTCCTACCCTGCTGCTCTGCTGCACACTGACAGCACTGACCTCCTTCCCCTTGGTCTGGCCACTGCCTGCTTTCCGGCCTGTTAGTCTAATTCTTCCCAAGAACTCCTTGCCTTGTGGCTCTCTGTTATCTTAGAGCAGCACTTTGAGATTGTGTCAAGAGCATTTGCTTCAAGGGGTCATGGCATTTTAAGGCTAGCAGTGATACAAACCTGCCATAGTAATTTCCTGTTGTGTCAAAAACTGAAGAAACAGGAATGATTCTTGCTGAAAAACAAAAACAATAGCAACAACAACAAAACACAAACAGAGCCATGGAGGTACAGGAAATATTCCAGCTATCTTGTGGCACAGCACAAAAGGATAACTGACCTGAAAATAGTAACCCTGCGATGGGTCTTGATAGTACTGTTGAAATAAGATGATTTTTGAGAAAAAACAAACAAACACACAAAAAACCTTTCCAATGCTTGGCTGTAATCTAAAGGAAGCATTGCACTTTATTGCTCTGATTTTCTTTTTATGAGGCTCATAAAACTTTGTCTCTAAATTCCAATGTGCTGAAAAGTTATGAGTATTAAAGATTTAGCCAGTATATTTCAAAGTATGGAAAATATACTTTTCTTGGTTATGATTTCTGGATCCTAATAATAATTAGTAGTAATAAATACCACCCTTCAATAATAATAATAATAATAATAATAATAATACTCTTCCTCGTCTCCCACCAACACCCTTCCCCCTACCCCACCCCTGCTGCCCAAAGACCTTTCAGGGTACTCTTCTTTTCTGTCTCCCTTTGAGGTGGATGATGTCACTGCCCCCACTGGGCAGAACAGGGGGTCTGCAACTCACAGTTTAAATGGCATGGGTTGCAGTTTTAGAACCCAGGTATATTTCTTCTTCTGGTAAACTCTGCTGCCTGGGATTTACATGGTTTCAACTTCTGGTGGCATGCAACATATAGTTGCCACTCCAGGAGTTTTGGCATCATTACTTACTTGAGAGGCAGGCATCTATGTCGACCTGACCCAGGATGCACGCTTGGTTTCAGAAGGCCAGGTTTTCATCATTTTTCCCACAGTCAGCCATACAGGAGGCTTCCTGCCTGGATGGAATGTAGACTATGACTATTCAGAATCCCAGTCATTACAGTGCGACTGAGAGGTTAGGTCATCCTTGCAGGAACACAGACAGAGCTGGAGTATGGATCAAGGTTCAGTTTCAGGAAGCAGAATCCACTATAGCAAACTGCAGGAGGAAGGGATTTGTTGCAGGGAATTGACTGGCTTGAATTATTAAGAGTTCTGATGACGCTGTTCTCCAGATGGAGGTTTCACAACTGAGTGTCCGAAAGCCATACTAGAGAGCTGGACCACCAAAGAAGCTGCTACCTCTTCTACAGTGATGGAGCAGCATCCCCAGGACCACGTTGGCACTGCCATGCTTAAGAGGCTGCCTCAATCAAAACCAGCCACACTTCTGTGATCTATACCCACACATGGGTGTTTTATCCTGCTCCTGGCACCCATGAAGCTGGCATCTGCATGCTGGAACCTTGGCTAAAACCATCATAGAAGAACTGAGTGCCTCTTGGACTTGGCTTGCTGTGGAAGGAGTGACAACAGAACTATGACCTCTGCCTCACTTCTGCTTTCCAAATTTCCCAACAGTACATCTAAATGGCCCCGCTGAACTCACATCTGGAACCTTAGCCCTGAGAGATCTGGGAGATGTGGTTCTGGCTTTGCATCCCCTGCAGAACAGGTGGGAACACTGGGAGGAGAATAGCATGTGTGCTGAAAGCCAATCCTTTGTGTCCTCCATGCTTGATGGTCAGTAGAAATGGGCCTTGATTTTTGAGTCAGCTGACATGGACAGAAATGAAGTTATAGCCATAGCATGGAATCATCATAAATCTTTCGGGGTTTATGTGTTAATGACTCCAGATAACAGACGGCAAGGAGTTAAAAGCAGCAAAGGCCACAGGTTCGCCCTCTGGTTTCTGCTTAGCTTCTTTGGGACTATTAAGCTGTAGCTGCAACATCCCAAGGGGGAGTTCTAGAAAATTCTAATCTCACTGGATGCTATTAGGGGAAATGATCCATTACAGCCCTAGTTGTAGTCTTTACTATACTAATATGTGTGTGAATCTCTCCTCAGCGAGAATACAGAATGCAAGTTTCTCCCAACTTGGTCATAGGAAAGCCCTGCTTTTAAGAGACATAGAAGTAGTGTTCCCTACCATATGTGGGGGAACACACATTCCTTCTAATTCAAAGAGGAAGCAAGGGAGTTCCTTGGAGGAGGGGTTTGTTTTATTTCCAAGGAACTGAACCTTTTCTGTAGCCTCAATCAGGAACATTTACCATCGAAATGATAGGGTTTCCTAAAGGGAGGTGACGCTGTGTCCTTCAAGGAGAACCAGAAAGGAGGAGACATTCACCTGCCTAGTGAAATGAGCCTGTGTGGACAGAGGGGGTTCCCTTAGGCACCAGATGGCACATTTAGGGGCCTCTAAGGAAGTAGGCTTGTAATCACTAGAAGTTACAACCATAATAAAGTGTTAATGAGCGATAGGCCACATCTCATGTGTGTTGATCTGTTACAGAAGCAGGTGGTGCTGCAGGGAAGGAATTGCATTTAGCTCAAGGAAAATAAAGTCAGCAGGAGAGGGAGCTCAGAGTCTCTGCTGAGTGTCCTGGATAGAGAGGGGGAGGCAGGGATGAGTGCAGGGGACCTCTGTGAGTGACAGCTGCAGCTGAGGGCAAGGGAAGACAGACCCCCGCTTAGAAGAATTTGCAGCCAGGATGGCGGCAAAATCCCAGCGATGGAGATGAGGACTGGACCAGTAGTAAATGTAGTCAGTAAGCACCTTCTGAAACTCCAGTGATGCAGAAGAGGGTAAGAGGAGAACCCTTCAGAGATGGACTTCTCTCTTATAGCTCATCTTCCATTGATTTTAATTTTCTGCCTTTACCATCTGACACAGAGGTCATCTGTGGCAAGGGTGTGTCATTCTCAAGCCAGCCCTTTAGGAAGTTTCGGTCAAAGCACTGAAATGATGCACCAGGTTTTTGAAAAAATCTCAGTGTACACCTCTGTTTCTGAACACCAGGTGGGTTCCCACAGGAGGTCAGTCCGCCATGCCTTAAGTAGATTTATAGGCAGCTTTCCCAGGAAGGGGGACATGGGATTTACACGATCAAAAGGTGGAAGTTACGTCTCTGTGGTCGTGAGCATGTTTCTGACTCCTTATATCTTTACGTGCTCTGGTTCACTGACCCTGAGATTATGGGATGGATGGCAGTTTCTTATGTATACAAAGGTAAATCATGGGTATCAGTCATTCTCCTCCAAGTCACCCTGAGGAGCATATGGGGCAGGGAACTGTATGCACTACACAGTGGGTATTATCACCACTGCTTCCCCTTGGTGTGCTCTTTGGGCTGAAATCCCTCCATGCTGATTCCGTTACTGAAGCACTATCTCCCACCTCCCACCCCTGTAAGCTCTTTAATAAATGGAAGTTTTTGCATTATGACTAAATGCAAGCTTTTCCTACATGCATGGAGCTCACTGCTTACTATCCTTCCTGAGCAATTATCACAAGGTCATGGGAGATTTCAATCCCTTCTCCATTCATGCTTAGACTCTCAAGACAGCCATTCAGTTTTGATATCTTGAATCTTTTAAGGTTTTTCTTGTGGAAATTTTCAACATCAAAACTAAAGAGAATAGTAAAATAAATCCCATGTTGAATCTATATTTGTACGCAGTTCTTCTTTTGCCTGGATTATTTTGAGGACAAAATTATCATTAAATATATTTTAATGTTACTCTACCAGCCCTCTTCTTTCTCTACCTTATCTCTCAATATTTTTACAAAAAAAATTCCAAACATTGCATCATTGTGGACTTTTAACTCCTGTGAGAGGCTTTTCAGATTTTTCCCAGAGTGACTAAATGAAATTCAGATCCTTCTGTAGGTGTATCCAGAGTGCCTGCCCTACCCACAGTGTTGTGCTAGTGTGGGAGTGGGCCAGGTTCTGATGGGTGGGGTAGAGAAAGGCAACGGAGGTAAGTTTAAGAGAAGATGTGGGGGCGCCTGTGGGGCTCAGTGGGACTCTTGATTTCGGCTTAGGTCATGATCCAGGGATGCAGGATCGAGCTGCATGTTGGGCTCTGCCCTGAACATGGAGCCTGCTTAAAATTCTGTCTCCCTCTGCCCCTCCCTACCCTTAAAAAACGTGGGTTCTGTCCTGGCGGCACCTAAAGCCTAGTCAGTGTATCTCTGGCTAATAGAAGTGAGTACAAAGGGGGTACTTAGTGAGCATCTGTTCAGAGGAGCTAGAAGGGTTCAACTGACAAGAGGCTGTGGCATCTGGGTGTTTGGGAACAAAGGCTTTGAGGAGAGGCACAGAGCATGGATTGGATTTGATTGATTTTATTTTTTGTATTTTTTAAAGTTTACATCCAAATTAGCATATAGTGCAACAAGGATTTCAGGGGTAGATTTAATATTTTTACCAGTATGATTCTGACTAGAGGAATCTGTTGGGGGCCTATTGAGTAACTCAGGAATCTCCAGGCTGAAGCAGGGCTGGAGAACCACAGTCTGTCAGACTACAGGAAGCCCGGCCCAAGTCAAACCACAGAAGCTCTCTGGCTTGATTACGGCCCCAGGTTCAGCCCTGATCGCTGCTGGATGCCTCCCCTGGGACTGAATCCTAAACTGTCCCTATGTCCTTGTCACCCCTTGAGTTTTGCAGTTCAGGTGGGACCATCTGGGGGAGGTCATACCTCTGAACAGAGGCTGCCAAGGGGAGGGGGAGAGGACAGTCTGTCTCCTTCAACTACTCTAGAAGATATGGGCTCTGCCTTCCATCAAGAAGCATGCGATGGGGTGGGGGATGTTCTTCCGAGATAGAAAAGGGTTTCGATGCTAAGCCCCTCAAAACAGAAGTGTCCACTCTGAGCATCACTGTCTTCGTGGACTGTTCTCTCTCCACTGCTCTCAGCAGGGTCACAACATCTTCGTTTTCCTTAAGAAAGCCATTTACATTCGTCACTCCTGTTTTTCTGTTCCCATGGCAACCTCAAGAGCCCAGGGCCCCCTCACCAGCAGGTGTCTCAGAGCATCTGAGCAGGTTCCTTCTGGTGGCTCCCACCTGCAGGCCTCCCACTCGGGGCCACTGTTGCACCCATTCCCACGAAACAGCACGGTGGCTCGAAAATTCTTTGCTATCCTCCTGTTGCCTGGAGGATGAAGACTGACTCCTTCCATTGGCCCTGCCTTCCACAGTCGACATCTGGTCTCCATTTGCAGCCTTGTCTGTCATTCTGGAGACTCTTCTCCCTGATTAAGCTGGTCCCCAGGTACACCCCGTGCCTTGCTGGCTTTGTGCTTTTCCACTGACTGTTCTGTTGTCCAGAAGACCTTAGTTGCTGCTACCTACACAGCAAAGTTCTCTTCCACTCAGTTTCCGTGTACATCCCCAGAGAGAGGGGACTGCCTGCATTCAGCCTGTGCCACATGTGTGCATTTACTGGGCCCCTGCATGCCCCACGTGTGTTCATGTAGACTGATGAGCTCATGGGACAGCATGCTGCAGCTCCTCGTATTTCTCTTACATGCCAGCACTGTGCTGAGCACATGGGAGATCCCCAGACATTTGATGCTTTGTTTTTTCAAAGAAGGAATGAAGAGTGGAGGGTCCATTAGATGCAGGGAAGGTCAAATGTAAAACGCAGAGGTAGAAAACCATGAGCCTAAGTTGAGGTCAGGCAAGCTGGCATGGAAGGTGAGTTTGGGAAGATGGGGCGGTTGTGTATCTGCTCTGTTTGTGGAGTACACTTGGGTTGTGTGCTCCGGGCATACTCTGAGCACTACCTGGTTTGAAACGATGTTCCGAAGGAGGCCGAGAGTCCAGCAGCGAGGCTTTCTGGAGATTTCAGCATGTTTTTGTTTAGATAGAGGCAAGGGTGGCATATGCTCGAGCACCAGTGGGGAACTCTGAGATAGATCATTGTGGTCTTTGCAGCAGGAGGGTTCAGAGAGCTCAGAAATGCATAGGTGTCACTAATTCACCTTCCCACCCTGCTGGCTGGGCTTGCTGATGACAGGTGACTTCTCATGGGCAGCATCCTCAGGCGTTCAGGAAATCACCTTGACGCAGTCCAGGGCCTTCTGCCCACTTTCCCATAAGTCTCGTTCATCTGTCCAGAAAAGTGTTCAAAGGGGGCCCTCAGTTTGGGCTGACAATTTACATCCCTCACAGAACCCTCAGGGCCATGTCCACAGCAAAGATCAAGTAGGAAGGAATGAGAAGGAAGAGTAGGGGCACCAAGAGAGTGTCGGGCTGGGCAACTGGTGGAAGCAGAGAAGTGACCCGTGCCTCCTGAGGCCTGTGGTGAGTGGGCAGTGGAAGGAAAGGCCCATGAGAATGACTGCCATCCAGTGGGGTCAATGTGCTGGGGCTCTGAAGTGAGGTTGTCCTTCAAGATCAGCCTCTATCTCCCTCATCACAGCTGGCTCGTGTCTTTTCTGCTCAGGGCCTCCCCAGAAGCCCATCTTCTCCTGCCTCAGGGGCAGGCCCCTTCTTTGCAGACAGCCATTCATCCCTCTGCAAAGACTCACTTGAATTATGGGTCCTCTTTTTGTTCAACAGCCAGGCTGGTGCTTGGAGCCTGGAACTGGCTTGTTCTGTGTATGCCCTAGGGTACTTAGCACTGTGCCAAACAGCATGGGGGGAAGGGGGAGGGCCCAGCTCTAGGGCCATAATCCTGCCTCTCTGCTTCCAGGTGAAGATCTTTACCTTCAGTGTGTTCATTTGTAAAAAGGACACACATGTATCTCATTAAAGTGGTCAACCTATAGTGGGCATTCAGCACATGCTGTCCAAATGAGCACCCCCTCCCCTCCCCTGCAGCCCATACATGTTACCACACAGGTTCCGTGCCTAATAGTTGTTCTGTCGATACATGCTGGTGGATGGTGATGAGAGTTTAATGGCATCTGTTTTTGAAGGTTTCTTTTAGGGCTCTGACTTCATCCTGCTAGCATTCGGATCTAGAATCACTGGGGGGACCTGGAACTTATGCTGAGGGATTAAGGATGCAGGTTTGATGATAAAGGAAGATTAAGGTAACTAATTGCTTTGCTGAGAAATGAATATCTGGTGAATGCCAGGTAGAGGCCTCTTAAGAGAGAGGAAGTTAATCATTCAGTAAAGGGAAAGATAAAAATTAATAGGATAAACCTAAGAGGAAGCGTAGCTGGGATGCATGAGGCAGCCTGGCAGGGTGTCAGGGAGGAAGCTTTCTCACCTTCTTCAGTGTGCCAGCTGCTTTTCTTAACCCTGGGGTGGGGGTAATGCCAGTGCTCAGAGTTGATGTGAATACAAACTCGGCTGTGTATGTGAGACATTCTCCCCACTGCCTGGCACACAGTTAGATGATGTGACCACTTCCTTCTGAAGGGGAAATACCTGACCATTTTCAAAGTGGGTCCAATCCTGTTACCCATGCTCCTTTCTGGGCCTGGGTAGACTCAAGAACTTAGATGGACAGGAGTGCCCGTTGATGGAATTAAGTTGTAAGGGTTTGGCTGCATGCTGAGAAGAATGTCTGCCAAGAAATGTAACTTTTGTAGCATAAAGGGTGTAGATTGGGTGTGTTTTCACAAGTTGATTTCTGTTCTGGTTCATTTTCACTCGTGGTCACACGATAGGGTGTTGGTGTGTTCCTCCAGAACACAGACAGCTGCGACGGTAGCTCCCCAGCGGCAGCGAGAGGAGGCCTGGCTGTCTCCGGGTACTCTAATGGCATTTGACTGCCCTCAGACTGTGTGGGTAAATGGTGCATGGGACCAAGAAAGACAGCCATGTGGTGATTTTAAAAAGAGTAACTGTAGGACACGAGGAAGGCCTAATTCATTCTTTACTTCTTCAGTTTGGTTAGGAGAAAAATGCTTCTCTGAATTTATGCAAAGTGATCATGTTTTATTCATCATTTGGTAGAAGTTACTCTTAAGGCATGTAGGGCGGGTGATGTAAGCTCTGCCATCTCAGCCGAGTCACATGTTACAGAGCCCTTCTGCTCTGTTAAGGGCTGGGGAGCCCAAGTGGAGGAGGGCACGCTTCCCATCCCAGTGTGTCAGGGAACCAGGAGTTGTCTTGGCAAGATGAGATAGGTACAGGGGTACAGAAGTGCTGTGGGGCACGGAGGATGGAGCCACTAATATGGAAAGGTGGGGGCATGAGCAAGGGTTCCAGAGGAGCCGGTGTGTGGGCCATGGCCAAGGCTCTCTGCATGAATATGTGTCCATGAGGAAGGCCTCAGGTGTCGGAGGCACTTGACAGAGAGTCACAGCACTTTAGGATGGCTGTCCTGGACATGCCTGAGCCGGGGCAGTCTGCCACAAAGGTGTGTTTATTACATGGATGTTGCCCCTGCATGGTGCCCAGCAGTAACCTCTTTCAAATACATGTAGCTCTTGCCTACAGGTGGTCTACACAGGCTCAAGCACCTCTCTGCTCCATTCTGTCTCCTGGGAGTCTCACCTTCTTATCCTGCTTCAAGGATAGTGTGACCAACCACCTGAATGCTTGTTTTTCCCCTTCAGCTTCTTTTCTGTATTCCCCTTCCCTGCCTTTGGATATATATCAGATTTATACTTTTGAATCAAGACATTGCCTTTTTTAAACTGGCAAACAGCGCAATATACATATTTTCCATATAAGGGTATATCAACTCAAAATTGCCTCTTATCAAAGGAGTAAAATACACACACATTTTTATTTGAATGGATTATGGAGAAAATGTACACACTTGGTAAATAATCCTGAGATAAATATAAACGTGTTTGTAGGTGACCAGCAGTGACCCACTGTGGCCCATAGCTTCATGTGCTGCAGGGGTATACGAGAGAAAAATAATGACCATTAACTGGATTGGTAGTATCATTACATGTAATATTATGTCCTTTGAAATAGCTAAAATTATATTAAACATACACTTAAGTAATTTAGCAAGTTCTTTAGTTCCATAACTAATATAGGCATTTCTATTGGTTTCATCTATCCATCCAACCATCCATCCATCCATCCATCCATCCATGTAATGTGAGCATCCCCCAGATTCTTATCTCCTACCTTTAGACCTCTTGTAGGATTTTCCACAGAACACTGCTTGGTAAATACTGTTCAAGGCTGCATGTCCATGGGTCTGAGGAATCAAAGCTCCTCCTTTTGGTCTGCCTGCCCATCTTGGTCCATGGCAAAAGAAATAAGTCATTTGGTGGCTTTTATTTTAAATTTTTATTTTACAAGTCAGAGAATGAGTTTACATAGGTTAAAAGGATGAATGAATAACTAGTGTTAGAGAATAGCATGCAGTTGACGATCTTCAGAAGAAAAAGGTGCATTTTGTCCAAGATAACTGCTGTCTGTCTGGAGGGGCACCAGAAGATGGTGGTGCCACGTTTTCTACAACTGCATTTGGGGACTTTCATGGCAGAGATTACCTCTGCCTCCTCCCCTGGTCTGTGTAGCTGAAGTAAGAGAAGCCAAGGGGAAGCTTAGAGGGACATAGATGGGAGGGAATATTGCAGTATGATGTATGATTGGAGAGAGATCGTTTCTCAGCTGCCCAGATATCTTTTTGTTAGTCTTCTATAAATCCCACCACTAGGGATTCAGTTCATTTAGAATTGGCCGTTAATGATTCTGATGAGCACTGCTGTTAGCCAGGGTATGGTGGGAGAAACACCCTGATAAACTGCTAGAAGGATCTAAATTTGCCCAATATTTTATGTAATTTGGCAATATGTATGTCAATCATTTAAGAAGTATGTGCGTTTTCTTACCCAGCAGTTGTACTTCTATCAATCACCGCTAAGGACATACCTGGGCAAGCACATAAGAGCCACATGGATGGCTAGCCACTGATGATAGCTTAAATCTCCTTGAAAAATTACGTATATTTTGTGTACCTATCCAATAAAATACTATGCACATAGTATGCACTATTCCACATATTATTCTAATTTTCTTTGACTTGAAATATTATTCAGTATTGTTGAATGATCAAGCAGATTACAAATAATATGAGTTCATTTTTGTAAGAAAAACATACACAAATAGAAAGCATGAAACACTATATATTAAAATGATAAAATTAGTTATCTTTGAAGGAGAATATGGATATTTTTAAAATGTGTCCTTTTTCTCGTGTTTACTTAAAATTCTAATATAAGCATACATTAATGGCATAAATATAATTTTTTATGGACAACCTTTCTTTTTTTTTTTTTTTTTTTTTCAACGTTTTTTATTTATTTTTGGGACAGAGAGAGACAGAGCATGAACGGGGGAGGGGCAGAGAGAGAGGGAGACACAGAATCGGAAACAGGCTCCAGGCTCCGAGCCATCAGCCCAGAGCCCGACGCGGGGCTCGAACTCACAGACCGCGAGATCGTGACCTGGCTGAAGTCGGACGCTTAACCGACTGCGCCACCCAGGCGCCCCTATGGACAACCTTTCTTAAAGTACAGTCCCAAAGTGGTAGAAAACTGTCTTAGGTACCTATCGCTGTACAAAAAAAACTACCCTCAAACTTAGCTACTTTACACAAAAGACATTATCTTACAATTTCTGTGGGTCAGGAATTCAGGAGAAGCTTAGTTTTTCTGGTTCTCACTCAGGGACTCTCATGAGGTAGTCAGTGTTCTGGCTGGGACTGCAGTCATCTGAAGGCTTGAGTGGAGCTGTTGGATCCACTTCGCAAACACCCTTTCATGGGTGTTGGGAGGAGATCTCAGGTTTTGCCATGTGACCATGTCCATAGAGCTGTTTGAATGTTGTCACAATATGGCTGTTGGCTTCCCCCACCGAGAGTGAGCTGAGAGAGAGCAAGGAGGAAGCCACAGGGGCTTTTATGACTTAGTCTCTGAAATCACACATCATTTCAATTTATTTATTCATTAGAGGCAAGTCACTGAGTCCATCCATCCCACACTGAAAGGTAGGGTAGTGAACTCCCCCTTTGGAAGAGAGGGGTATGAATTTGTGGACAGATTTTTAAAACAACCATGAACCATGTGAGATCATTCACAGTCATTATTTAGTATGGTTAGGATCTCTTCACTGGGAGCCATCTTTCCTCTCAGAGGGTAATTGAAGACATTCCTAAAGAATGAGAGTTTTGGTCTTGAGATTAGTATGAGCTTGGGTAGTATTTGAGGAATAGGAAGACACTAACAAGAAAGAGGAGTGAGTGTTTGGAATCTAGAAACTTGATTCTACCATATATTCCTCACTTACCATTGGTAAATCCAGGTCCTCTTTGGTTTTCCTGTCAGGTTATGCCGTGGATCAAATAAACTAATGCCGTTGAAGGCCCTGTGTAAACCATAAAGCAATAAAGGAAGCTGGTTGTCGCTATCATTATCACCATGACCATTGTTGTTGTTGGAAGGAAGTACTTCTGTGAGATGAAGGAGTGGGGCATAAAAATGGACTGGGGATTGAAAGCTATTCTAACCAGATTAGTATTCCCTAGGGCTGGCTCCAAGGCAGGAATGGAGAAGGCCTGTCTTGACCATAAACTCATGTGAGACTGTGACAGTTATAGGGATTTCTGTGAAGGACTGCTGTCTTGGTCTTTACGGAACACTGAGGCTTAGTCTTTGAGAAAGGCAACAGTTGGGGTAGAAAGTACCAAGAAGGCAACATTCTCTCACCTTTGGAACCAGAAAGTCCCCAGTTTTCTTAGACTTGTTATCCATACATTTACTGCTTCAGGAAATATGTATTTATTCCCAGCTGGGTATCAGGCCCTCTACTAAGGGATGTGGCAACATGTTTAGGTAGGCAGGAAAGACTGATATGCAGTCATTTCGAGTAGAAGACTGAGCCTTGGCGGGTGGCCTCACCCCTGAATCCTAGGTTTGAGTTGCAGGAAATAGTTTTCTCAGATGGCCATATACTCTCAGAGTTCACATAGCCCTAAAAATTTTATGTCTTTAGAAATTAAATCTTTTTCCCTCTGCTGTTGTTTATAGGCTCTCATAGTGTCGGGCAAAGATAAAGCCAGGCAGTTGCATTCAGATGGCCATAATTTTACTCCTTTTTCCTTCTAAGTCTTAATGGCCCATACCACACCGTTTCCAGAGGCCTTTTCATGCTCGTCCACAAGTGACAGGCCTGAAGTTAATGCTGCACAGAGCAGCTACTGCCTGAGGTCCCTCTTGCTGTTTGCTGGGGCTGTTTGACACTAGTATGAGGAGAAAGCTATCCAGCAAGTGGTTCTCTTTACTTTCACTTGCTGGCAGGTATAGTGTAAGGTGAGTCTAAATATTTAGAAGTAATCCTGTGCTAATTAGCTCAGGCTGAACCGTGGAAGTTAAATTATTTTTGTTTAGTGGCTTGGGACTGCTGACTATGCACTAGGTGGTACGCCAAATAACGTGCAAAGGTTGTTCTCATTAGATCCATTGATCTACAACAGACATAAGGAGGAACAATTGGTGCAAGTAAAATGCAATTCACAACCCAAAATATGAAAAACCAAAACAAAGAAACAAAACAATGGAAAACAAGTTTTGATGAATAGAAATTAGAAGCAGGTGGAAAACAGAATGATGTTTCCTCAGAAAGTTAAACCTAGAACCTACTGTAAGATTCAGCAGTTCTGCCGCCGAATGGACACCCCAGGGAATTGAAAGCAGGGGATTGAGCAGATACCTGTACACTACTGTTGATAGCAGCATTATTCACCATAGCCAAAAGGTGAAAACAATTCAAATGTCCATTGATAAATGAGTGACTTGACAGGGTGTGGTATATGTCTGTAATGAGATTCTCTTCAGCCTCTAAAGGAAGGAAATTCTGGCACAAGCTACAGTGGGGATGAGGCTTGAGGACATAATGCAAAGTGAAACAAGCCAGACACAAAGGGACAGATCTTGTATCTTTCCACTAATATGAGGTAACTAGAGTGGTCACATTCATAGAGACATGAAGTAGAATGGTGGTTACTGGTGGAGGGTGGGTGGAGGGATGGAGAATCAGTGTTTAATGGGTACAGATTCCGTCTGGGAAGATGAGAAGGTTCTGGAGATAGACAGTGGTGATGCTTTGCACAATAAAGTGAACATCCTTAATGTTTCTGAATTGTATACTTAAAATGATTAAATTAATACATGCTATGCAATATATATTTTGTCACAATAAAGTTAAACGTTTTCTAATGCAAGTGGTTTACAAATTGTTGCTGCTACGCCCAGACCTAGGCACTGGAGACACAGCATTGGACCAAACATTGGGCTGTGGGTCCCATAATTGTTGGCAATTTTGACATATAAACTAAGTGGAAAGTCGTGGGAAAGCTGATGAAAATCAAGTCTTTCTCATCCCCGGGGATTTGGGTCAGAGTTGGAGCTTCTGCCAGGGGAGTAGTGACTGATGTGAGGGGTACACTGTGCATGGCTCAGGAGACAAGTCTGATATTGATCTATGATCGTTCATGGTGCAGGAGAGAAGCCAGCTCATGGCTCTTCTAGGGAAACCGTCCATCCCCGCCCCCCCCCCCCCCCTGAAATTTGCAACAATTAGAATATGGGTGCATGAATAGACATAATTCTGTCAACAACCATTTACCAAGGCCCATTGGATGCCCAATCCATTTTGCACTAAGTGGCTGTAGTTAAGCAGGACGAGTCTTGCCCCCAAGTAGCTTCAAGTCTGGTTGGAGAGCCAAAATATATAGAAATGAAAGAATCAGGAAATAATAGCTAAAAAAATCAGGATATGTGGATCATATCAAGGCAAGCTATCATATCCAGGCAAAGCGGGATATGTGGATCCCTCAAGGCAAGCTATATGTGTCGACAATAGGTGCTGATTGAAAGATCAGATAAGCAAGGAATGGTCACTTTGGGCTGGAGAGGTATGAGGTCAGGGACCTTTTTAGAGCATGTAGAGCTTGGAGAAGGCCTTGACAGAGGGCCATAACTGAACAGGTCTGTAAGCGAGGCTAGGAAAAGACTTTGGAAGAACCCAGAAGAACCCCGGATCCAAGTAAGGAATAGAAATACTAACTCAAGGGTTAGTTGTTAGTTAACACTAGCATTCATCTGTTTCTAATATCCAAAGTGTTATCTGTAGGGCTCATAAGTATTAAAAGGGGGAATTGGAGGCCAGTGGGCTCTGTGGTCAAATAAGTTTGGATAGTGCTAGAATAAGCAAATGAGATTTTCCTTGCTGCAATACTCCTCAGGCCTTTTATATGATGACATTCACAGTGACTTTCCCAGATGGGCATACATAACATGCAGTTTCCTGTTTATTTGACCACAAACCATGTATTTTCTCCAGGAGGTTCCTGCAGGAATAGGGTTGCAAAGAATGTAATTGAGTTGGGGAAATGCTAACCTAAATGATTTTACCTCCATGTGTTTTTTTCAGTGCAAGTCACTAGCAATAAAGTCATGTTTTCAGTGGTCTGAATGCCCATAGTGGATTCATTGGAAGGATTTTAGAGGGACTTCATTTAAAGAAACCAGCAAATAAGTGGCCCTTCAAGGATGGAGCTTGGATTTAAATACCATCTTTGTTCAGAAGTTATTCCCCAGGATATGAATACACACATAACAAAGGCTTTACAAAATATTGTCTCTGTTACTGTTATGCCCTTGCTTCTCTTAAAATATGGGGAAGAATGTTGTATCCACAGCATAGCCTCACTATAGAGACAGAGCCTTGGAGGTTCGCTGGCACAGAGCACTTGCCAGATAAAATACAGGATGCCAGCTACATTTGAATTTCAGGTCAACTCTGCATAATTTTTCAGTATAACTGTGTCCCCAGTACTGCATGGGACATAATTGCACACAAAAATTATTCATTGTTACCTGAAATTGAAAATTCACAAGGCATCTGGTATTTTTATTTTCTAAATCTTATACTCTTGTCTGAGATGCTCGGGGAGCCTAGCCACTCTAGGACCAGAAAGTGACTAGCAGTGTAAAGGCAAGGTAAAGTGGATGTATGCCAAGTTCCTGAGAGCCTAGGCCCTCCCTCCTAGGAGATGTGTGACTACAGCCTTAAGCCCCCTCCCTGCGCTCACCCCCATTTTCTGGGCATGGGAGAGTTTGTATGTGAGAGGTCATAGCCTTTATTTGGTTCACACAATTTTGCAAACAAATGTCACAATCAAAAGTTTACTCCCCAAAGCACAGATCTGAAAATGAAAAAAGCCAATAGTTTTGTAGGAAGAAGCCAGTTGTGTCTGAACCTAAAAGTCTTGAAACCAAAAGAACTGTAAATGGAGGTTGGCCAGGGAGGGCTATCCTTGGTTGGGATACACAGACTCTGGTGTCCCTTTCCCTGCTGAGAAGTGGAATATCTCTGTTCCATGTTTAGTGATGGGATGGTTGTTACTAAAAGGTCAGGCCTTATCAGCGGTCTCTGCTCAGGGATATCATCAGGAGGAGAAAGAATCAAACCAAATTCTTTGTGGGAAAGGTCTCCCCATGACCTGCTGGGTAGCTGGACTGCCGACCACACCTCTCCTCCTCTTCCTGATGACTTACCCCCCCCCCACTTCCTCTCTGCCCCAGGAGCCCACCTTTCCCCAGCTGTGTGTGGGACATGCTCCTGACAGCAGGGACTTAGGAGGTTGGGGGCAGCTCCTGTGCAGTGAATGGGTGTTGGTGGCCCTGAGTGAGGAGTCAGGGAACACTGGGAAACTAGGCTGTGGGGACCATATATGAGGGTCGGGGCATGGAGCTTCTGTTGATCATTGAACAGGCACTGGCATGGACTCCAAGTCACCTCTGCAGGCATTGTGACACACTGGTGCCACCCATGTTAATCACACCACTGGTGCTTGCTGTATCCTATGGCAATGGCAGCTGCTTGTTAATTCAGTGAATCTGGGGCCAAGCAGTGGAATAGGCCACTTCATGTGGGCTCGGGGGAAAACCCTGGATTATGAGCATTCTTGACTTATGGTCAAGGCCCAGGAAATTCTTTGCTTGTCCTTCAACATCCCTGCTGCCCCACACCACCACCCGTTTTGGAATTTGATAGTGGAAAGAGAGGGGGGCTCCAAAAAAGTTTATTCCAGAGGTCAAGCTGAATTCTAAATAATGAGTCCATTAAATTCCACAATCAATATCCCAGCTTCTAAACATGATGTATATTGATGAGCTGACTGCTAGGAGACTAGTACTAAGGGAATTGGAATCCATTTTAGTGGGGCCAAATTGGTTGTTGATGGACCATAGTAGACCATGACTTTATAGTCAGCTAAATATATCCTGAAGTCTAGCAAAACACAGCTTCCACACATCGGAGCCCTTTGTGCTTTCCTGAAAGCCTGCCAGAGCAGGGTTTCCACTGAGCCCTGTATCATGGCCCTGTGGGCTCTTCCTAAAAGACAGAGGTGTTGGATTGGGCCCCAGCTGAAGCCTCTGCAGGTACTGGGGTGAACAGGAGCCTGACAGGAGGGTGGAGGCTGGGGGCAAAGCCCCTCAACTGTGATGTGAAGGCAGGATGTGTATTGAAGGGCTCATGGGGGCTGGCTCTTGCCCCTTGCAGTCCAGAAGCACATGTCTTTCCCTGAACTGCTTCCCCAGCTCTGTTCTCAGGATCCCAAGCTGGGTGAGACATGGCATCTACACTGGAAAGGCATTTCCTTTAAGGCCATTATTCCAAGAGTCTCAGTGGGAGGAGGGCAATTTGTGCATAGCATGATGTGTGTGCATGTGTGTGTCTGTGTGCGAGTGTGCATGGGCTGAGGGGAGTCTGGAGGAGGGCTGCCTTCAGTGCAGCACTCCAGCCTTCCTCCTCCTCCCACCTGCATGTCCCTAGGTGTGGAGAGGGATGGCTTTCTGGTAGTACGTGGGAATCTCATATGGATTCTCCTAATTAGCTGTGCCATGGACACTTGAACAGTGTTGGCCCCTGGACTATTGGGCATCTCCTGCCCACCAGGACCACTGCTAGGCTTGACGATGCTGAGTCTGAGAGTCTAGCCCAGCTCACAGGGTACAGGCAGCTCTGCCTGGGCCGAGACCGCAGGGCCAGGTCACTGCCAAAGTTTACAGAACAGGTTTCTGGAGGCAGGAAGTTGAAGGTAATTAGGCTAATTAAACCCCTATAACTCACCAGCTGCAAAATTGCTCTGAGAGACTCTGAAGATTTAAAATTGTGTGTTTACTAAAAGAAAGCCCAAACTCCCACAGTTAAACCAAGGTGAGCCCTTTCTATCTGTGGGGCTATGCACGCCTTGGTTTAACCCAGGTGGGAAGGAGGGTGCAGGGTGCGTGTTTTCCCTGATTGTCTTTCACTTGGTTCTGAACACAGGCCTGGATGGTGTTTATCTCTGGGTCACCCCTCGATCTTACTGCTGGGAAGTAGGGTGGGGGGCGGCTGTCTCTGCCTTGACAGGGTGGTGTGCTCCTCCCCATGTCCCTTGATTAAGGGGTAGCAGGAGCAAATACCATGATGTGTTGCTGCCTCTGCCCCTGGGTGTCAGTATTCCAGCGGCTTCCAAGATGCCTGGCTGAGCGTGCAAGCCTGGTGGAGGGGCCCAAACCAGCACTGACTGAAACTCCTGTTGGAGACTGTCCCACCATTGGCTGGGGCAGGGTTTTGCAAGGTGTCTGCCTATTGTCCTCCATGCAGGCCACACTGGATTCTGCTGGTCAGTCCAGATCCAGAGAACCTGGTGGGGGGCCCCTGGTGAGTTGTAGGGGGCACATAGGGGGAAATCTCTCATGGCCCCCCACAGGCACCATGTGGGGAAGCCTCCTTGGTCAGCCCCAGAATAAGAGAGGGGAGGTATGTGGTACGAGACAGATGAAAGGAGTCCAGGGGGCATCTGGTAAGTTAAATCGCTCAAGAGCAAATGTTAAATGATGGACCCTAGAAGTGACTGGATCAGCAATGGAGGAGAAAGCCTGAGAAAGAAGAAAGTCAAGGCTTACATATCACAGAGCATCAGACTTGGAGTAATAGGGTTTTAAGTGGATTGGCAGTTGGCAAAGGGAGAAATAAATCAACCCCCTGTTGAGCAACTTTCAGGAGTCAGAGGCAAGAGCAATAAGATACTGAGGAAACATTTGAATGCTCCAGATTGTATTTGCGTTCAGAGGTCAAGAACTTCTTTGAGACTGTTGTGTGTTTTCTAAAGAGCTCCTGGGGGTCACTCTCCTGTGCATTTAGAAAAAAAAAAACAAAAAAACTAAACTTGACGGGATTTGTCCCTGACCAGGTGGTAGCCAAGGATGGAGCACATTTCTCTGAGGGCTTCCTGGTGGAGGAGGATGAAGAGGGTGTGGCTGACCTTTGTCATGCATCTTGTGTATTCCCCCAGCCTGAGAGCCAGTCTAGACAACTGTCAAGGCAGGACTCCTCTCTGAGTCCCTGTGGAACACCATCCTGGAGCTCCACCTGGAATCACAGCACCCCTCTGCCAGTTTCCACAGGGGTGACCATGGGCAAACTCCTTGACTCTGGGTCTCCGGGTCTCATCCTAAACCAGGCCCTGTTGTGCCAACTCAGGTTCAGCATGCTTAAGGTGCTGAGAGCTGTGCCCTAGGCTATCTTAATGAATAAAACACCTTGTCCAGAATGATCTGTTCATCCAAGTTTTCACTTCCTGTAATTCTGTTTCATCTTCTACAAACCTCTAAGGTGTGGAGGGACTTTCGCCCCATTTTAGAGATGGGGAAAACACAAGGGGACTTTGGAGAACTTGCCAGAGTGTCCATGGCTGGTTAGTGGCTGGGCAGGGTGGAAACCAAGGAGCCGAGCCGTCGACCATACCACCTTCAGAGGGGAAGGAATTGCATCCGAGTTTCTCCACTTTCCCTCAGTTTCCCAGTCTAGTCATCCATTGTAGGGGCCCAACCCCTGGGCATGGGATGAATACAAACTAACAGATGACAAAGTCAGTCCTAATCACCTGGAGGAAGTAAGTGCCCAGGAAGCAGCCAAGCCCCTGATGGAGGAGGGGACTGCACTGCAGGCCAGGCACTGCACAGCCTGCAGAGGGGACCAACCCCACAGTCTAGGCTTAAAGGCCCAGCATGCAGCCTGCTCCCAACTGCTAAGGAAGTATGACTGGAAGTGACCGCTCCAGCCTCTCAAGTTCTTTGGACAGAGGCTTAGTGAACAGGAAAGGTGAATTTCCCACAGCACTGAAGAGGCTGAGGTCACCTATTATTCCTGGGTGGAGAGGATGAGAAAGCTGACCTGGCCTATGGGCTTCTTGCCGAAAAGTGGCACACTCCGGGTGGTGGTCCTGCTCTGTACCAAGTGATCAGGAGGCAGGGGCTGCCAGAACTCATCAGAATCAAAGCAGGTGGGAGAAGCTCACCAAACATGAGCCAAGGAGTGCTCACCCCATCTTCTACCCCTTGAGTACAAGAGCAGTGCTTCCTGGACTTGAATTGTACCAGGGGAGCCCGGGCATCACATTACAATGCAGGTTCTGACTCAGTGGGTCCAAGTACAGGCACAGGTTCTGCATTTCTCCCCAGCTCCCAGTCTTGCCCATGCACTGTTCACGAACCTGGTTCAGTGGTGAGGGTGTAGAGGGTGCATGGGCATGGGCAGATGTCTTTTCCCATCAGTGTGCACTGCTTCTATTTCTGTTGTGCGTGGCTTTTATTTTCCTTCTTGGGTCACAGGTTTCTCAACACCAGCCGGATGGGAACAACTCACTCAGGCTGGTGAGGTCCTACTGGGGAAAAGTGGAGGACCTCTCTGAGAGCGTATTGCTCTGCTCCTTCCGAGAGAGAAGGGTTATCCTCCAGGGCGGGTGCATCCCTAGAGAGAGGGGAGTGGCCTGGCTGTGCAGCTGGCAGATTGGTACCTCCTGCTCCATCCTCTGAGCCCTGCAGTCATCTGATCAGGTAGCTTTCTACTTAGCGCTCTGATTTCTGTGTTCAATCGATTGGCCCCACTTTGTGCCACAAAAAATGCATGACTGAGTTTTGACCTTGAAGCCAGCCAGCCAGCCAGCCAGACAGCCATGCAGGTTTCTGTCTTTCACTGTCTCTTTGAACTCTGAAGAAGGTTAGGGAGGAAAAACAGCAAGCTGTTTGACTAAAATAACGTCATTAGTAATGCAACCTCCTTGCATTAAATCCTGCATTTATTAATAATACGATAATAGCACTGTTTTCCATTTGTCGGTTATATTCTATTTTACAAAGCACGTTCACCACCATTATCTTATCTGATACTCAAAAAGCCATTATGAGATAAAAGATATCATCTTCAGGAAACTGAGGCTCAGATTGGTTGATGAGCTTGCCAGGATCACAGGGAGCTGGGGGAGACAGAATTGGGATGTGGGTGCATATTCATATGGAGTGGAATTAGTTGAACCAGTTGCTGATCCCCTGGGTCATAATTCACCCCAGCCCAGGCATCGTGATGCCATACCAGAGACGACACTCATAGTGTGGCCTTCCTGCAGCTGGGTGTTAAGAGTCTTCTTGAAATGACAGTGGTCACATTGTTGCCTAAGTGTGTAGCTGAGAATGCTCTGAAGTTTAAAAAAGTGTTTTTAGAAAAAGGGAATAGAGTGAACAAAGTCAGAGAAAACCAAGCCATAGAGAAATAAGCTAGAAAATGTGTTGTAAGTTAGTTGTTCTCTCACTTTCTCTCAATTTCACATGTGCGCACACACACTTTGCCTGGTTTTCCTGGCAAGGTTGACATCCCTCAGGGAAGCATTTAGAAAAGCCAGGCAGGGGGTCATTTGTGTGGTGCATGTTGGACTCCTTTCTGGAATGGTTCCTCCAGGTCACCACACCTTTCTTTTGCCTTCAGGCAGGCATTTCAAGCCACTGGCCTTGACAAGGTGGGATGGACAGGTGGCCAGCCACAACTGAATTTTCCCCAAACCTTGTTTAAGTTATTTCACATGCTGCTTCCAGTTGCCATAGAGACCGTCTACTGCCTTCTCCCTCAAACAGAGCTGGAATCACACTTGTATGTGCAGAGTGGAAGTGACAGAGCTGCATGTCTGTGAACAGCCCCTGCTGGTAAACTTGCCCCCATCCGAGTGCCCAGGAATGTGTGAGCGGGGCCCTGAAACTCACCCCACAGGGTACTTACAGCAAAACAAGACACCTGAAAACAATCCCTTCTAAGCTTCTTTTGTAGTTAATGATTCCAGGAAAGTACTGCTAAGTTGCTGTATAAAAAAAAAAAAAAAAGTGACCAAGCACAAGGAGAGCCTCACCATAAAATGGGCTCTGAAGGCCACTGTTACTGGGACCCAGTTCTTCTGGAGTCCCTACAACTGCCTGCACTGTTCCAGGTGGGATAACTGGAAAATGAGAGGAGGTGGTGGTGGGGAATCTACAGAGTACTCAGACAGGAATCCTGCTCTGAAAGGATTTGCCATCTGGAGGGAAGACCATAATGGACGCATTCTCCAGCACTGCATATGGGTTCCAGCTGTGCAGTGGAAAGGAAACTGGGAGCGCCTCTCCTAGAGGCAGGCTGTGGATCAGATCATAAATCTTCCACTCAGGAGCTCAGGGACTTTGTTGGCTTCTTGGTATCTGGGTGCCTTGACTTCTCAGTCAGGTGGCTACCAGTGCAAAGTGAAACGGTGCACGTTGAAGAGCCTAGGATGGTCTTGTATGTAGCAGGCCCTCCCTGAACACTCCTAGTTCCATCCTTCTTTTCCTTCCCACCTACCAGAGGAGGGTAGAGCAGTGGCAGAGGGGGAGGAAGGGTGTAAGGGTAGGGGAGAGTTGGGAGTGGGGGAGGGGTTGGAGTTGATCACTGTTTTCCACATTAGCTGCACCAATTGCTGTAGGTGGCCCACAGCAGTGCACTGTTCCTCAAACCTAAGCAAAGGCCTGTGTGTTCTGCCTTTACCAAAGAGATATGCACCTTCAGCACTGTCAGCCTGAAGGGATTTTCCTTACAAATTTCCTCTGACTGCAATCTAGGGAAAAGGCTTATGAATCAACGTTAGGAAGTGATGCATTCTTTAAATAACAAACAAACAAACAAAAACCCTGTGTCTTTTTTGCTGTAAGCACCTTCCCAGCCCTACTGCTACACAACCCTCCCCAACATTTCTCAAAACAAACAAAAACAAAAACAAAACCAATGAATCACTGAGGAAACAGGCCCTAGGAGTAGATCACGCCTGCAGAGGGCTAGGTGATGAGTGTGCTGCTGGTTCAGAAGTGCATTATGGATGCAGAGCATGGTGGTCCCTTGGGACAATGGGTCACCAAATTCTAGTGTGACTGGAAGCAGCTGTGACTCTAGTCCCGGCAAGGCCATGCATGCTCCTGGGCTGTATGTGGTTTCGTTTCTGCTAAACCCTGGAGGCCAGATGAGAAATTGATTTTAAGGAGTATTCTTTGTAAGCCCAACCCAAAGGCAGAGGATGGATTGGTTAGATGACCACTCAGAGCCTCTGTGCATTTTCAGAGACTTTGGGAATCTGAACTGCTAATGGTATCTGGCTTCAAGGACTGGAGGCAGTGTGGCTCAGCGGTCACAAGAATGCACATTGACAAAGAAAGTAGAGAAAAATAGGGAATGTTTAGTTTGCTAGGGAGCCAGGAGAATATTGCCTAAACCTATTGGTAACTGAATTTAAGGAAGAACCCTGAGAGTGGCTTCTCACTAGTGGGGCATATTGGTCATAGCAATACGGAAAACACCTGGATGAAAGCAAGTGTTTCCCAAACGTACTCCTAATCTCACTGGATCCTTACAACACTCTGAAAGGCAGGAAAGGTGTTATCTTGCAGGATAGATGAGATGCAGGGTACTTGTTCTGGCTGAAGCCATCAGGCTTGTCAGTGACAGATGGAGGCCCGATGATCCATGCCACCCTAGCTGCAGGTCAGTGGCACTGCCCTCTGAGCATGCTCCAGGTGCAATGAAGGTCAGAGAGGAAGGAAATCACAAACAGCTATCACCCCCACCACCTTGCATCTGCTTTGCCTTCAGTTGAGGGAGGGAGGCACTTTGCCTTGGAACCTTAGCTTCCTGCGGGGTGGGTGGGGGCCAGGTTCTGCCATACACTACAGAGCCTGACTACAGAGGGGTTGAGACTCCTAGCCCAAGCCTTTGTCAGAGAAGAAGGCATCTGACAGCTCCTGGTGGGGGTGATCATTCAGGAGGCTGGAAAGAGCCTCCATGGGGGCATTTGAGAGACAGGCTTTTCAGGTGGCCTGGAGTGGCCTCAGAGACCCATCTTAGAAGCATATCTCACCAGAAACCCCACTGGAGGAGCCAGGACCCATTCTTGGCCCCTGGCTTCAGCCAGGTGGGAGCTTCTAATACAGAATAGCTTTCAAAGGAAAAGCTTTAGAAAGTCTGTGACTTGGAAGGTTTGGAAATGACAAAACAGACTGAGTTAGCTCAGGTGTTGGGAAAGGACCCACATGTACATTTGTAGTGTACTGCTTGGGGGCCTCCTGGGGGCTGCCAGCTGACTCCCACCAGAGCTGGAGTGAACATCTTGATGAAGTTCAAGCCAATAACTCACTGGGCCACTCGAGATAGGACAATAGCAGTGATGTTGCTGCACTGTATGGAAACAGCACTCAGGAGCAAGATAATGAGGGAGCTAGACAAGTACCCCATGATATATGTACTCTCTAACGCCTGGATTTATGGAGAAGACAGAGCCTGTGTTTGCTTTGTGTAAGGAGAGATCATGGTCGGACACAAAGAGGATCATTGGGTTCTGGCATTCATTGAATTAGATGATCTCATCTGAGAGCTTCTTGAAGTGTGAGGCCAGTTCTAATCTCTCCAGCCCATTTTTAGGACTTAAGGTGGAAAGGCCTACTTAAGAATCAGTAGACCAGTTTTTTGTCTACTTGTCCATCTACTCAGTCAGGCAACTCTAATACATTGAGCACAGCTCTGGGCTTCTGGGACTGTAACCTGTCGTCTACCTAGTATATAGTCAGGGAAAGAAGCCAGGTGTATAAATAGACATGTGATTGTGCAATGCACTGTGTACCCCTCATCTGTGATAATTCCAGGACTAGAGTGATAATTCTGCAGCCAAAACTCGAGTGTTTATTCAAGTCCTAGGAAAACAAGGATCCCTCACCCCCCACTTTTTTATTTCTGAGATTTTATTTGTGACCTACAAATTTAATGGAACCTAGTACTTTTCTTCCTAGGTAGAAACATGAAAAAAGCCAAGAGCTACTAGTGGATGCAGTTTCCTCTGCATTTGCAGCAAAGTGTAATTCACACGCTGGTTTCTGAAATAACTTATTGGTGACTTAAATTTGAAGTATGGGTATAGTTTAAGTGTTCTGAAGGCATTAGGGACTTTTACTACATAACTGTTAGGGAGATAATAAATCCATGTGTGAATTCAAGAAGTAATGATACAGGCCGGTGTAGGGTAAATGCCACAGCCCCTCAGATAGCTTAGGTGGGTGGATTGCAGGTCCAGGGACTGAATATGGGGACACAAGAGACAAATTATGTTCAGTCGTGTGAAGTTGGGGGTGTCTTGAGGACAATGAGCTGGTGACTCTCTGGATCTAGAGCTTTGAAGAGTGTTCCATGCTGTCGATCTAGATTTGGGAATTGCCAACATTTGGAGAATCCCAGTGCCAGATGGTCAAGGAAGTGTGTGGAGAAGAATCTGACAAAAAGCAGGAGTCTAAGGAATCTCCAGATGCTTGGACAGGGAGAGGAAGAAGAATCTCCAAAGGAGGAGGGCTGACCAGAGGAGCTGAAGAAAAACCGGGAGGTGGAGGTGGGGGCTGTTCCCCAAACCAAAGAGCCTTTTGGCACAAAGAGGTAGCTAGTTTCTGATGTTCATGAGGGATCCAGATGAGAGCAGGGCAGCAACACCTGTTGGAATCCAACATTCTGGGTGAGAGACATGTCAAAAGGAAATTGAGGGCAAGGTCAGGTGCACTGAAGGGACTAGGAGGGGCCACCTTCAGGACTGTAAGGGGAGGAGAACGTACAGGTCAGAGCTTTTAATATCCACCACCCCCCTGAGGTGGGGGCTGTTGTCTTCTGATTACAGAGGAGACCAGGCTCAGAGAGTTGAAATATTTTGTCCCTTTTCACATTACTAGTACAAACAGAAACCCTGCTCTCACACACCCCCGTAAAGGTTATTCAGTGTTTCCCAAAGGTACTACAAACAGAACATGGCGGCGTGGGGATTCAAATCCCAGTATGCCTGGCTCTGAAGTCTGGGACTTTACTACTCAAAGTGTGGTGTGGGGACCAGTAACATGGGCATCACTTGGGACCTGATGAGAAATGCAGCTTCTCAAGCCCCACCCCAGACCTACTCAGAATCTCCTGAATAAAGTTCAGGTGAGATACATGCACTTTATTTTTTTTTCTTTTATTAATATTTATTTATTGGGGGAGGGGCAGAAAAACGAGGAGGGGCAGAAAGAGAGGGAGAGAGAGAATCCCAAGCAGGCTCCATGCTTTCTGGGCTGTATATAGCACAGAGCCTGACACAGGGCTCAATCCCACAACCCCAGGATCATGACCTAAGCATAAATTAAGGGTCAGACATCACCGACCAAGCCACCCAGGTGCCCCAAGATTAAATTTCTTTGAACTGCTAAGGGGCCTGGGTGGCTCAGTCAGTTAAGCATCCAACCTCAGCTCAGGTCATGATCTCATGGATATGTGGGTTCGGGCCTGAGTGCTGACAGCCCAGAGCCCAGAGCCTGCCTCGGATTGTGTCTCCCTCTCTTTCTGCTCCTCCCCCACCCAGGATCTTTCTCTCTCAAAAACAAATGTTAAAAAATTATTAATAAATAAATACATTTCTTCAAACTGTTAAAAGGTCACCTGTTCCCTCCTTCTTAGAAAGCTCAGCCTTAGAGGTGGAAAGGCTTGGATGTGAATCCCAGCACTACTGCCTATTCAAGGTATTGACTAGGTATTGACTGGCTAAGTTACTTTAACCACTCAGAGCTTCAGCTTCCTTCTGTAGAATGAAGATACCTGCACAGGGTTCTTATGAGAATTCAGCGATGTGACACTGGTTAAATGTGAATAGATGCTCAATAAATGCTCCCTATAATTGTAGAAGGAATTCATCTTTTGACCTGAGTTGCCTCGAACAGAACTCTGGAGCAAAGAAAATGCTCAGTAAAGGAAAGAAACAGGGATATGTGCCCTACCTGCCTGAGGCCTCCTCACTACAATTCTACCCCTCTCTCCTAGATGAACAGTCTTCCCATAGACATCTCCCTGCCAATCCATAATGCTCTCCTTAATCCACTCCTATTTTGTCTGCCTATCCTCCAAAATACAGCTTAGCTCACTCAAAGCCTCCCTCCTCTATTTTAGTCCCTGAGGTCGTGTGCCTCCCATTTTAATAGGTAGTCTCTTGGCCTCTGCTGTCCCACAGCTTTTCCTTGATGTGAAGTGAAAATGCTGGAGGGCAGAGATTTTATTTTGTACCTCATTTGTGCAGCACCCTCTTAACCCTCATTTCTCTTCCCCACCCTGAAAAAGACCCAATAGTGCTAAATAAAAACCCAACAAATAATTAGTATTTAATGCAAGGCAGAGGGGGGCAGGGCAAAGACTCCCGTTTTATATAGGATGAAGAGGTGACCACCATGTAGGAAAAAACCAAAACTAGCGACGGTTGAAATCTCCCGGGGGGGGGGGGGGTGGCTTCTGTTACTGGGTACAGTTTCAGACCTGCAAGATGAAAAGAGTTGTGGAGATGATGGCTGCACAACACTGTGAATGTTCTTAATGGCACTGACCTGCACACTTAAAAATGTTTATGATGCTGGGGTGCCTTGGTAGCTCGTTGGTTAAGCATCTGACTTCAGCTCAAGTCATGATCTTGTTCATGGGTTTGAGCTCCACATAGGGCTCTGTGTTGACAGCTCAGATCCTGGAGCCTGCTTCAGATTGTGTCTCCCTCTCTCTCTGCCCCTTCCCTGCTCATGCTCTGCCTCTCAAAAATAAACGTTATTTTTTTTTTAAAGAAAGCTTATGATGCTAAATTTCATGTTATATATGCTTCACCACATACAATTATTCTTTGAAAATATTAATTAAGTTATTTTTTTAAAATAATTATTTAAGAGGTGCCTGGCTGGCTCAGTCAGTGGAGCATGGGACTCTTGATCTCCAGGTCATGAGTTCAAGCCCCACTGTGGGCCTAGAGCCTACTTAGAATTAAGTAACTAAAAGGTTAAAAATAAAAAGCCAAATTAAAATATCTAAAATTCCTTTCTAACATAAAAACAATTAAAATTTTAAATTAAAAATGTTTACTTTAAAATTCTCTTAAAATACCGAGGAAAAGGTAGAAAAAAACAAAAATCTCAAAACTCCTGAAGAAAAATGAACTGATCAGTTGTATCTCCTTCCATCTCTACTCTAAGACCAGGTTTTAACTTGTTCTTCCCTGTATTCCTAATACCTGGCATGCAACAGTCGATTCTGCATACAGAAAAATCAGTGGATGAACACATGGTGCATCAATGAATGCACGATTAACAGAGGTACCAAACTTCACCGCAAATGCAAGCTATCCCACCAGTCCGTACCGTTTTGTTAAAGATTTTCTCATGCCGCATTTGGTTGTAACCAAGTATCTTTAAAATCTCTCCTCCCTGTTGTAGAAAATGGTAATGCCAGAATGCCAAAGCCCCGCCCAGGCTAAAGTTGCTGACCATGAGATGTTTTGAAGAGACCCAAGAGCCTGGGCCTAGACAGGCACCGTTCTTCCTCCAGTTAGAAATCTAAATTTAGCAAACTACTCATTCAAAATAGCCCAGCGAGGGGCAAGGGTAGGAAAGTGAAAGAAAGATTATCTCATGAAGACATACGATGTTTGGTAAGATCATCTCATTCCACCACCTGCATGCCCCAGCTTATTCTGGACAGGAGATACATGCACTTTAAAGTGTGAGAAGCACTGCTCTGCGCTTTCCTCCATACCACATGTTAATAATCCAGGTATCAGGTAAGAAGGACCCAAACTACCTTGGGAGAAGAGAAATGGGGCAAAAGGTGTGCATTTCCCTTCTCTGAACAGTTTGAAAAGCTGCATATGCTCAGGTGGTCCTGAGGAGCTCCCTTTACCAGGAAGGACATGCACTGGCCACCAAGCCATGGGACTGGGGCCATGATGCCTACCTTGACCAGACACAGATGGAGCACCCTGGGCTCTGGGTGAGTTCTCCTGCATTCAGATGCAAAGGAATAATTCAGATGCAAAGGAAGGAAACACCCTTTCCATTGCTAGTGTAATTGAGCTGTGTAGATTAGCCTGATCTTTGTTGCCTCTTCAAAGCTCTCCAAAGGGAAGATAACTCTTGTGCAAGAGGTGTGTTCAGATGTTTTGCTTCTGAAAGATTCAGTAGGTGCCTACCTATGAGGGGTTTTTGGGGTTTTGTTTGTTTTTGTTTTGTTTTGTTTTTACCAGCCACCTCCTTAAATACTTTTTTTTAAATGTCTTATTTCTTTTTGAGAGAGATAGAGGGACAGAGTACGAGTGGGGGAGGGGCAGAGAGAGAAGGAGACACAGAATCTGAAGCAGGCTCCAGTCTCTGAGCTTTCAGCACAGAGCCCAATGCAGGGCTCAAACCCATGAACCATAAGATCATGACTTGAGCTAAAGTTGGATGCTTAACCAACGGAGCCACTTAAGCACCCCTGAATATCTGTTTTTTTTGAGTGAGCTGTTTCCTTCAGGGTTCTTCCTGATCCCTTCTCATCTATACCTAAAGCAACCAAACCAAATGCAAAATGAACGAAAGGATGTGAGATTTTCAGTATTTTTCAAAGTGACCCATAGTTGGTTTAGTTGGTTGTGAAGTGAATTTAGTGAATCTCAAAGAACTTTATACACACACACCCACACACACACACACACTAAAAAATATCAAAGCGCATCATATGCAGTAGGGGCAACATTTGTTCTGTGAAACTTCTCTTTCAGTTATATAACTGTGTGTGTCCCGAGTTTCTGTGCCAAAAATAGTTTTTCATACCCTGTCCCTAAAAGGCTAGCTGTTTCCCCTTTTGCTCATGCCTCTGCGTTGTCTCCAGCCTTTTCGATGTGCCTGTGCCTGTCACTTAACTAATGTTCTTAGTGTTATGTCATTCACAGGATAGAAGTGAAATAAAGTGGTTCGGCAGAGCGGGGATGCGTGTGTGTGTGTGTGTGTGTGTGTGTGTGTGTGTGTGTGTGTGTCCCTGCACCTTCTACCTTTCTGGGGAGCAGCAAACCAGACGCCTTGTGAGATATGTTTTAAACCAAAAGAACAGAAGGGACAGGTGGACTGATGGCAGAGGTTTGGGGAACAGTTGGACAATTTGTCACTCCCCAAGACCACTCAGGACTGAGTGCCTACCACCAGCAGTGGACATCACAGCAGCTAGAGCCTGGATTACAAACAGCATACAACTTCTTTTCTCCTGATCCTTCCCCACCCCGGGATTTCTACCTTCCTCAATTGACAATCAGGTTTCAATTTAAATGTGTTCCCTCCTTGGGGCTCTGGGTGGCTCAGTCAGTTGAAAGTCCGACTTGGGCTCAGTTCATGATCTTGTGGTTTGTGACTTTGAGCCCCGTGTCGGGCTCTGTGCTGACAGCTCGGAGCCTGCTTGGGATTCTGTGTCCCTCTCTCTGTCTGCCCCTCCCCCACTCATGCTCTGTCTCCCTCTCTCTCTCTCTCTCAAAAATAAACATTAAAAAATAAAAAATGTTCCCTCCTTGAAGAGACCCTCCCTGACCCCCACCTCACTCACTCTCTTATAATACTCCATTTTAAGAATCTTCATTACCAACACATGAAATGATCTCATTTATTTGTTTATATGTCTATTTTTTCTGGATACCACAGTAAGAAACAATATAGGTTCAGAATCGAAACTGGGTTAGAACACGAAATACCCCCTTTACTAACTGTGTGACCTTGGACGAATTGTTTAACCTCGCTGGGCCCCCAAGTCATCATCTATGAAATGGGAATGTAGGACTTATCGAAATGAGAATTATAGGATCCTTAGGTGAAGTAAACGAGTTAATGTATGTCAAGATTTCAGCAATGCCTGACACATAAGTGCTATTCAACTGTTAGCTATTATCAGCAATCTTAATAATAATCATTATTACGATTCTTACCCTATCTTCCCCCTGGAAGGTGAGCAACTTGCTGGCAGAGATTTTGTCTGTTGTTCTCTGTGGAATCCCCAGTGCCTAAGAAGAATACGTGGCACATATACCTAATAATATACTAAATAAATATTTTCTGAGAAATACGTCTTTGAAAGCCAATCCCAACCGTACCTTTAAGTGCAGGAGATGGCCACATAAACAACTCATGATAGTGCGATGGGTACAGCACAAAAAGACAGGCTGAGTGAAATGTGTACAAGTACAGAAGAGGAGGGAATTCATTCTCAGAATCTCATGGAGGTGTTCACAGAAGAGATCATCTTGACAGAGTCTTGAAGGTCTGAAACCCTGGAGAAGCAGGACAGGTCAGGGGATGGTCCTGCAGGAGAACCACAGCTACACCTAACGGTCCTGTCTGTCGTTTCAGGCGGCTGGAGTGCTAAGCGGGGCGTGGACAGAGGCATGGGGAGACTGCTAGGCCGGCTTGTGAAGTATCTCCTGTTTGTCATGTGAAGACATTAGGGTCTTACCCTGACTGTAGTGGGGATCATTGGAGGATTACAATAAGGGGAGAAGCATACTCAAGTTTACCATCTTGAAAGTTTGCCCTAGTTGTAGGGAGGAGACTGGACTGGCTAGGCTTTAAGAGACGAAACAGGGAGACAGAGCATTGGGAAACTCCAAATGAGAAGGAAGGAGAGCCTGACAAAAGAGTGGGGGGGTGGTGAGGGTGGAGGGAAGGGAGGCTTTGAGAAACCAGTAGGAGGTAGACCTTGTCAGGCCTCTGGGATTGACTGGATGTGGGTGGCTTTGTGAGAGGAAGTAGAACCCAGGACAACCTGTATTTCTTAATTATGCCTCTGGGGGTTTGGGTGAGCCTTTAGCCAAAGCAGGGAATTTAGAGAGGGGACTCATTTTCTGTGTGAAATTTGTATATAGTGAGTTCACCTTTGGACATTTTAATCTTGGCAATATCAAAGCGAAGACCTTTGGTAGGAAAGGAGGTTGACATGTGTTGAGCATCAACCATGTTCCTGGAACTGTGTTTGGAACCTTATGTAATTTGTTCTAACATTTAGAACAACACTTTGAGAGACGCAGCATTATTACTGTTTATTTTCTAGATGATGAAACGGAGGCTCGGAGAGGTAATAAGCCCCACTTTACATGGTTAACCATGAAGAACAGTTAGTAGACCAGTTTGACTAAGCAAGACTGAATGAAGCGCATACAAGAAGAAGGATTAGAAAATAAAGTAATAAAGGCAGTTTGGGGACAGATCGTGGAAAACTTTGAAAGGAAAATCAGAGACTCGGGTGAGAGAAAGCTTGGAAAACACTTTGTAAACTATAAAATGCTGAGCAACTTGTGGAGTTCGAGTTGTCGCCAAACCACACTGCAATTAAAAATAATAAAATAATAACAACGAAGGGCGCCTGGGTGGCTCAGTCGGTTGAGCATCCGACTTCAGCTCGGGTCATGATCTCACAGTTCGTGGGTTCGAGCCCCGCGTCAGGCTCTGTGGTGACAGCTCGGAGCAGCTTGGAGCCTGCTTGGGATTCTGTGTCTCCCTCTCTCTCTGTCCCTCTCCCACTCGTGCTGTCTTTCAAAAATAAATAAAAATGTTAAAAAAGAACAATGATAACAATGAGTGAATTATAACGTTTAAATCTGTAATTATTAAACAAAATTCAATCATGATGCCTTCCCCCTCAGTCTTCTTACTGATAGGTCCACAAAAGAATACTGAACACATAGCAGTGACCCTTCTCTCTCCCTACCACACGAGCAACATATCTGGTTTGAAGGAAAATTCTCCCAAGGAAAGATGATAACGTGGTAGAGATGAGAAGAAAGACGGAGATATGAAAAGCAATCACGCCTAGCTGGTCCCAGCTGCTGTGTCCTCACACTTTGGGGTGAAACCCTCAAGATAATCTTCGTGGTTATTTCCACTGTCAGGCTGAAACTCAAAAACATTAGGATAAAATGACCAGGTCTGTCATCTGTGAGTTGTTTGAATGTCAAATGAGGGCTGCAGTGCTCTGTAAATGCTTTGGGTGGGCTGAATCATAGTCGATGAGGTGCCCCTCAAATGTCAATCAAAGTAAGCCGCGTGTGTCCTCCTCGACTCTCGATTTCAGAAATACAAACCCCGAGGCCCTCTGGGCTGCTTGGCATCGCTCCCTCCACGTTCTTTCTCTTCATGTCTCTGGCTCCTCTTAGCTCACGCCTCTGACCTTTGTCTACATTACCTGACACTACTCTACAGCCCCTGGACCAGCACCGTCCAAAGGAAATGCGATGTGAGCCACGTACACAATCTCAACTCTTGTCGTAGCCACATGAAGAAGCACAAAGAATGGGGGTGAACCTAATCTCAATAAATTTTACTTAACCCCAGCTATCTAGAAGATTATCATCTTAGCAGGTAATCAATATTAAAAATTAGTGATGAGACACTTTGCGTTCTTTCTTTTAAACCGTGTTTTCAAAATTCAGTATGCACTTTATACTCACAGCACGCATTTCAGGTGCTCGAGAGCCACATGTGGCTCGTGGCTACTGTATGAGGAGCACAGCGCAGATTAGAACTCAGTCGTGTGAGGTGTGAAATTGCCCATTCCCTTGCTCAACCCTGCATTCCAGACATATCTGCATTCCACATGGGCTCCAGGAAAAGGGATGGTAGAACTGGGTGTTGAAGACTCCATGCTGTAATGACGTTACTCAAGTTTATCTCCGTCTGCGTGGCAGAGTAAAGATCTCAAAAGAGATCAACCAGCATTCTCATTGGCCAGATGATCCCTACCCACCACAGCCCCCAGCCCGAAGCACAGCTGAGTGGCCTCTCTTCACTTCCAAAGAGAAAAGCCTTTAACCCCACAACCACTCCCCACACACCCATGGGCCTGGACCTCTGCCTTGGCCCCTGACATGGCATGGATACTTCTTGAACAGAAAAGAAAAAGGCATCAGACCCACTGTCCGGCTGCCTGATCACTGAACACAGAAAACAAAGGCGACAGGGGGGCCTAAGGGAAGATTTTAAACAGAAAGTAAACATCCTTTAGGACTGTCCTCAGACAGCTCCTTTGGGGCTAAGGGATCCCACAAACTAAGTTCTGGGGATTTTCCTCTTGACCTGAGGGCAATTACAGTGTGACTTTAGGTAGGTCATTCTACTCTCAGTGCCTGTTAGGAACTGCCTCCATCTTGGACATGCAGGGTGAATAGATGTCTCAAGCCAAGTGGAGACCAATGAACGAATAGTGTGGTTGTTCTCTCGCAGAACCTATGGTTTGCCTTGACCTTTACTCTAGGAGACAAGGCTCGCTGCTGGAGCAAACTGTGTGGCTGACTGGTCACAGCCATCTCCTGGCAGTCTGCAGCCCATGGCCCTTCCTTGAAGCTGCCCAGGCTGGCAGCCTGCCTGGTTCCCTCTCCTGCTCGGCTGAGCAGCACAGCACCCGGTACAGCCTCGGGCGGTTCTGTGCCCCACCCTCCTGCTTTCTGTGGCCTCCTCCTTTGTGACGGCTGCAGCATATGTTTTATTAAAAGGGAAAGAGGAGGGAAGGCAAGAGGTTATGCACATGGGTGTGCTCAAGAATCTTAAGATTGAAAATCTTCTGCTCAATGCTAAATGCCTAAGGGCTTTGGCATTTTGCCAGTTTCAACTAAACCCCAATAGGGACATCTGGGTCGGGAAATCGGAAATGGAGGAAAATCGAGACTCTCTCTTAGGAGATTCTGTTTCTAAACCACGAGGAGATTTCTCTCATGTTTTCTTGAAATTTGCCTGATTCTTCCCCAATATCTTCAACCAAAAATTTTGATACAATGTTGATAAGGTCCCTGACCTTGAGCATTATTTTTCTCATCATGTATGATTAGACTTGAGGGTGGTTGGAAGGCTAGGTAATTTTCAACGCCTAATGAGGTATCCAAGGTCTGAGAGTAGCTTCCTCTAGGCCAATAGATGCTTTAAGTAATTAACGCAGGTGTATGGTATTTCCAGGATCCAAGGGAGAAACGACCCAGGGTAAACCCCAAGGAAACGTGCAAGCCTCGAAATTTCCAGCATTCTAACTATGCCTCAGTTGGCATCTCTGTCAGCTGGAATCCTTTCTCCATTTCTTCCTCTCCAAGCAAATCCCACCCCGTCCCCCATGGCACAACTCAGATTCTCCTTCCTCGGAATACTGATAGCTCTCGTTATCTGTACAAATCAATCATGGATTAATTAGGTCAGCCTCATGAATCTCTTGTATTGAACTGCTGTTGAGAATGTATATTGTCGTTTATCTTTTTCCCAGATGTAGCCTCTTTTCCTAACTAGACTGTAAGATCACTGAGGGCCAAGGCAAGGTCTTCTAAGACTTTTATCCCTCGCAGCGCTTAGGTCAGGGCTGGAGGCAAAGCCCTACTTCACTGCCACTTCCTATTCCTGTGAAGCACAGAGCAATCGAATGAAATCTCAGTTACCGAGATGAAACCATTCCTTAGGAGAAGTCGGGGGAGTCTGGGGTTGGTCCAGGAGGGCTGAGCCCCAGACCCCATTCCATGGGACCCCAAGTAAAGCAGTTCATCCTTCCAAGGTTCTCGGCCCTTGCTTTTCCAAGAAGGAAAGCTCCACTTCTTAGGGTCATCAAAGATAAGTGAGACAATCAGCTGTGCGAGGCTTAATTAGATGAGCTCCCTGAAATGCTCTCGGCCCATTGGAAAAGGATGCCACTGTAAAACGGATACAAGCTCTTCTTATTTAAGAGAAAGAGTTGAATCGCCAAAAATACACTGCACAGTGGGGAAAACAAAACACTAACCAGGAAACCTCGACACTAAGCATCCCCGTCAGCAGAAAGTGCCCACGCAGCTGTCTCAAGTCCCTCCAGATTACCTCTTGTTTGTGAGCTAGGGAGGGACTCTGGAGCACCGTCTCAGAAGGGATCTCTTATGTGGTGCTCCCCGGTGGCCAGCCTGTGCCTTGGGACAGGCGATCAGAAGGAGTTGATGACGCAGGGATGTTCTGTGCCCTCTGGCCTTGCTCAGTAAACAACCTGTCAGTAGGGCCAGAAGGGAACGCCCAGAGGATGATCTGCCCCCATCCTTGAGCCTGGCCCAGTGCTGGTAGAGCACCCTCCCCAGTCCTTCCTTCCTCTCCTCCTTCCTGGTGCCCACACTGCAGTGTACATCACTCCATTCTGGGAGACAAAGCCAGCCCCATTTTTGGAGAGGAGGGAGAAGAAAGAGTCAAGGATGATTCTGTCTTCTCCATGGCTGCTGCCCAGCTGTGAAGCCCTTTGGATCCAGTCCCCACCGCCCCCTGCCCCCAGCAGGGAAGACCGGGGTCTGACATTTGCTTCCTTCCCCTCAAACATTTCATAGCATCTATGCTCTGCGCCTACCAGATCTCATCCCTCCTGAAAGAAGCAAAGCATGCATCCTTCCCCAGAGTGAGCAGCAGCTATGATATTGCTAAGATTTCAGGATCACTGTGGCAGCCTTGCTTGGTCATGTCTCCAGTGCTGCAAAGCAACTTATTGGGAGTGAGAGGCAACTCCGGAGGGTCCTGCTTCAAACAAATAACATACACACCACTGTGTGAAATCAAGAGGGAAAACACACCAACTCCAGCATCACTCTGCTGTTGCCTGATGTCAGCAGACTGCCCCCCAGGGGATTCTGTAAAATACTTTAGCTGCTCGGTTAATACTGGCATTATATGCATCCTAGAGAACATGGTCAGAAAGAGTGTCCCCTCCACACGCACATGTCTGGAGAAGGACAGAGGCAGAAATGCTTGACTTATGATAAAGCTTTTATCCTCCTTGATTGGTCTACGCGGACATATCATTATTCCTGCTGAATAAGGCCCAGATTATCCAGCCATACACATAGCCTGTTACAATTGCTACCCTTTTAACAAAACATTTGTTCCTGCTCCGGGCACCCAGCTCACAGGGCTAAGAAGAGCACACACACACAGTTCTTTACAGAGGGGTCTGTTCAATCATGTTACAGTGCATTAGCTTGATTATTAGTTAATATTTGGCTTAGGTCTATATACCCTGGATAAATATGTACCATGCAGAGGGACTGCTTGGTGAGGAGAAAACTCCTCCGGGCTGGAACCACGGCTCCCAAGTTCATGCTCTTACTGGCAAGGAACACTCCAGGCATCTCTCCTAGGCAGAGCTGTGCACGCGTGGTTCTTTGGGCAGCAGCTTGCCTCCTGCATATGGCTGTGAGCACAGGCACACAAATAAACACACGCACATACCACAGGCAGCACCAGACCGTGGACCCAGATGATCACAGAACCAGGGACAGGGATCGCTCTATAATCTCAGCCTGCCCCTCCTTCCCAGCACAGCACCACTCTCTCCCTGTATCTCCAGCGTGCTGCCAGGCTCCACTCAATCGATGGGGCTCTGCCACCACCCTGGGGAGACTATTTGCAACCCACAGGGTTGCACTCTTGAGAAATTTTTTCTTGGCTGCATGTGCCTGGGAGAAAGAAGCTGCTAACCGACATGCCACGGGCTCTAGGAGCATGTGAATCCTTCCAGCTCTAGGAGCATGTGAATATAGATGTACCATGTATCACACCCTCAGCAATTGGGGGCCCTTCCCAAACACAGCGAACAGCCTATACAGTTCAGCCCAGCAGCCGCTGAGCAGGCCAAAGTCCCCGTCATCTTCTGCAATTATCCAGCCCCATTGGATTTTCTGACGCTAATGGGAGTTGCGCTAACTTTGAGGACTTAAACCAGGCAAAAGCAATATAGGTCAGGCAGAGTGCCCAAGCCCTGTGACAGCCATGCAACACCAGGGAGGCAGTAACAGGGCGATCTCCTGCTAAACCCCAAAGTCCACTGCTCAGCTCCACAAGGCAGAAACTAAGAGGTGGTATCATTCCCTCTAACTGCCAGGCACCTGGGCAAGAGGGTGGTAGGAGGGCGAAATGATCCATTTACCAAGGGACACACGGAAGGACAACGAAAAGGGAAGAGAGAAATATTACCAAAACCCTGCACTGTTACCTTGAATCCTTGCAAGAGCCCTCCTTGCTGTATCAGCTGCTCCCCAAACCTCCACCGACGGGGAGGAGACTCCTAAAAGATTCCAGGGTTTTGTGCAACATCTCCAGTGGCAGCTTTCCAAAGTTTTTACTTCATGATTTCTTGTGGCTCTTTCTCATCTGGGGAAACGCGAATGCCTCCCCCTCAGCGTCTGAGAGGGAGCTGATGTCTCTTTTCAAATAATTCTCTTGCTCCCCGCTTTGCCGCTGCCGCCGCCCTTAGACCACTTGCCTGCTGCCTTCCTGCTGAGCAGCGAGGGTCCCCGTCGCCCAAAGCATGTCTGAAGTGGGGCTTCAGCGCCAGGCCGGGGCGCACGCGGGTGGAAGAGGGAAGGAAAGTGCAAAACCCAGCTGGGGGAGTCCCCCGTCCCTCCACGGAAGAGAAACCCAAGATCTTGCTTTCCTTCCAACTCTAAAGAGACTCACCCGCCCGCTCCTTCTCCCGAAATCACTGCCTTGCACCTGGGCGAAGACAGTTCCTCCGGCTCCACTGCTCTGCCGGCCGCCTGCAGACCTGCCCCTGCGCTCGCGCGGTAAGGCAGGTGTACGTCCCTGGGTAAGTGTTAACGGGAGCCTCCGAGCTCAGCGGAGGCGCTGCCGGAGCAGCCGCGAGCAGCTTCCGAGGCAGGTGGATTCCATCCCAGGGCTGCAGCCCAGGCGCGTCCCTGCTCCGACTCCGCGCTCCGGACCTAAGCAGGGTCACCTGCAGACTCAGACACCAGATGAGGGTCTTAAGATAACAATGCTGCCCTGCCAGCCCCTCTCTTTCTTTCTTATGCACGTAGGTTGGCGGCCAATGAGACACAGCGCCACACTCCCCACAGGTGCCCATTGGCTGGGCGGCTGGGCAGGGGGCGGGCTCGGAGTCTCACCGGCTGTCTCCTTTGGTTAGCTGGCAGGCTGGGGTACCAGCTCTGTTAACCCTCCCGGCTTTGCAGCAGGGACTTTTTGGTGTGGGTTACGAAGCCTTGGATAAATTCTCGGCTGGCTGGGGAGTTGGAGGGTGTAAGAAGACCGCCGAACAGGAAGAAGCTGGGAGCTAATTACATTTTCTTCTAATCTTCCTGAGTTACAATAATCATTTGTCCCAGACCATTTTGTTTGCTCGCTTAACTAGAACTCCTAGAGATAGGGACCCATTTGAGCCATTTTCCTTCTAATTTGAGGTTTTATTCAGTTGTTTTGTGCATTTTAGCCTCTTGGTCCTGAATTGCTTAATTAGAAATGAGCCCCCAAGTGAGAAATACTTATCTTACAGTGCGCGCGCGCGCGCACACACACACACACACACACCCAGAGATGTGAGAGAGAGGGAGGGAAAAAGAGCAGGAACTCAGTAAGAAGAGTAGAGAGAGACTCTGAACAGCTAAATCAAGAAACGTTCTGTCCCCAAAACCAGGATTGTGAAGACAAAGGCAAAGAGGAGAACTTCAGGTTTCTGGGAAGAGATTAAAGGGGAAAAATGTCCTGCTTCCAAAAAAAGAGAATTGTTTTGCCTTTGGTCCTCTCCTTCTGTGTGTCTCTTTTTGCTTCAGTGTGTGTCAGGAAGAGGGACTGTTGATCTCCATTTGGTTTTTAAAGGAAGACTAAAGAAATCAGAACAGGACCAGCCTTGTTTCTGTGAAGCAGGTGCTGTTGCTGAGCCTGTGAATTGAGGGGTTGGGGGGTGGGGGGAGGGAGAAAAGGCAAGACTAAGGAAAAAGAAATTATTAACTTTGGATCAAAGAGTGTGAAATATATTCTTGACGTCCTAATGGGGATGCACAGCTGATTTATGTCCAGCTAACTAACATACTCCACTAAATTTTGGCAAGAGTATGGGAGAGTAATTGTTAAAGAAAAATCCAATTCAACAGAAGAGCTAGGGGCTGGAGCTGGCAAAGGAATTTGGGGAGTTCACACCAAGGCTTGTGGTGGGGAAAATAGGGAGAAAGAAAAAAAAAACACATAGAAAGGGAGATAAGTATTTTGATTTAGCTTCCTTGAATGAAGAGCGACATCAAAGATTATTTTGTAAAAAACTAGAAAAAAAGTTAAAGAAAGCAGAGGTTTAATGAATGCCCAAGTAGTACACATCAGGATTAGCTAAAAAGCATCAAGGAGCCAGATGTTCTGAATGAATGGTGAAAAATTAGAACTATTTCTCATATGGTCCCCCCCTTAGCCCCACCCATCCATCACTTTCACCTCCTCTGTATCTTATTATACAGGTTTGACCTTCCTTCTTCTTACTGTAGGTATGGAGTTCTAAGCCATGTTAAAAATGTAATGAGGTATAATATACATTAAAAACTCCACAAGTGTAGAGTTTGATGAATTTTTGCCTATATATGCATCCACAATGACTACCTACATCATTTCCAGCACCCCGGAAGCTTGTCTGCACTTCTCAGTCAAAATCCCCCTCACCCCCAGAGATAATCGCTATTTTAACTTCCATCATCAAAGACTGATGGCTACGTTTTCTTGAATTTCATAAATATAGAATCTGCATGTATGCCTACTTTTGTGTCTGATTTCTTTTGCTTATCATTATGTCTGTGAGACTCATCCGTGTGTCTGCTTGTGTATTTTCTATTGTTGTATAGTATTCCATTGTGTGACTATAAGCCATGTATCTATTTTCCTAATGACACATTTTTTGATTCCTTTTTTTTTGATTATTAAAAGTAAACCTGCTATGAATGTTCACGTACATTTCTTTTGGTGAACACATGCAGTCATTTACCCTTGGTATACACCAAGAGTGTAAATCACTTCTTTTGCTTTTGGCTACTACAAGGGAGACCATTTCATGAAGGAGATTCTGAAGCTTACTTTCTATCTGCAATAGTTGAATAAAGAAATAAGGCCAAAGGCTATCCCACTACTGAACACTAACTAAAATGCCTAAAATGTGTCAGATCCTTTCCATACATAGCCTCATTTTCTTCTCACTACTCTAAAAAGTATGTATGTTTCTATTTTGCAAACAGGAATATCCAACGCAAGACATTATGTTAGGAAGTGGCCCTCGGCCTTGTAAGGTGGAGAGTACATGCATGTAAATGCTCTCTGTGAGGAGCTATGTGAGACAAGAATGTGGTAGAAGGATCCACTATGTAGATGAGGCTGGAGATTGGTCTGTGGAGATGAGACACGACCTGGAGAACACAGAGCAGTGCATCCCCAGTTGGACCACATGGCATGGGAGGACTGGAAATGGAAAACAGGCTTTAATTTGATTGGAATGGAATGCATATGTGTATTGTCAGGGGAGAGGGGATAGATTAGACATTAACAGAACCTGCTATTGAATACAACTTGGTGAATATAAGTATTTGCACTTATCTGTGGCTTGTGGTGTGGGCAGAGATCACGGACTCCATTTCACTGATGGGGACACAGAAGGTAAGAATGGTCCAATCTCAGGGTGCCTGGGTGGCTCAGGTGGTTAAGCATGGACTTTGGCCTAGGTCATGATCTTGCCCTTCTAGAGTCCGAGTCCCACATAGGGCTCTGTGCTGACAGCTCAAAGCCTGGAGCCTATTTCAGATTCTGTGTCTCCCCCTCTCTGTCTGGTCCTTCCCGCCCCCCCCCCCCGGCCCCGTCCTCTCAAAAATAAATAAACATTAAAAAAAAAGAATGGCCCAATCTCACTTCCAAATAAGCAAATGACAGACTCTAGACTTGAATCCCAACCTGTTGCTTCACTACATCATGTTGCCTGTACACAAAGGTAATGATTGAGATGCTTACAAGTTTCTCCCAGTTCCATTTAAATGGAAAACATCACAGGATACAGATGGTCTAGCTTTTGTGAACTTCAACCTTTCCCCTATCTCTAGGTATTTAATTCTCTAAGATGAGGCCATGTGACATTGTATCTATGTTTACAGGAATCCTGTGCCCTGAAAAAATCTGACCTCAATTTATTTGTACAGTTCTTCTGTCTGATCTTTCCATAGAGAAAGACAAGAGGTCTATAAAGGCTTGAGTCAACAACTTCCAACTATTTCCAATTCAATACTCATTTTTTTCAATGACCATTTACTCTACACACTTTTTCTTGTAAATGTGAGTAGGAAACCGTGTAAAAATGACTATAGATAGGCAAAGAATACTAGATATTGACTTATTAGAAAATCAACCCAAAATGGTTCACATAGGGTTTCTAAAGTGACTCGACACTTTAGAAAATTAGGAAAAAAAAAGATTTCAAAGTAATAGACTGTATGCTACTTAAAAGCAGGAGTATTTTTCCTCTAGAATCTGTCTGTGCCTAGCCTAATGCCCAGCATATGGTAGGTACCTAAATGTTTACTGAATGAATTACTGTGATATGATAATCCATGGGTGCACCTAAATGTAATGTAACTGTTGTGGAAAGAGCATTAGGCAAAGAAGTCTCCTTTGTGGTCTTAGCTCCACCCCTTCTTAGATTGATCTTGGGCAAATCACCTATTTCGCTGGCCTCAAGTGCCTCCTGTGTTAAATGAGAGACTCAACTAACAGATGATTTGGTAGTTTTATGCCACTTCTCACATTTTATGACTAAGTATGTTTTCCTGGCATCTACTCTAGTTTTTCAATGGTAAACTTCGCATAACTAAGTTCAATAGTGTTTTTTATGCTAGGGAGAGTAGGAAAAAAGGTATCACAGGGTCTTTCTCTTCCTCAGTACTTCCTAGGGAAGTAATGAAGAGAAGGATGCGTTTTGGAAGATCATTAGCTGATAAATCTTTTTCGCAGTGGTTAGTTCTCAGAGTATGGTTCTCAGCTTGTCAGATTCAAAAGACAACTTGTAATAGTTTTGTTCTTTTTCTCATACTAAACAGGTCTTTCACCCCTTGAACATGGCTCATTTTCTCTACTCTCATCCATCAACTAGAGTAGCCACGGGAAATATGTGGCAAAAGTTGTTGTTGTTTTTTTTTTTCTTTTAAAGGACATGCATTCATATATGCCAATACATTAACACCAGGTACAGTGAGAATGAAATTGTTTCTAAAATGGGGATCCTCTTTGGAAAGTGTGGTGCATTAAATTCCTGGAGAGCAGGAACTACCTATAGGAGACTTACAACACTATTTAAGCAGCATGGAATAAATGATGGAGGGGCCAACTTTTAAAAGAAATTATTGGTTATCACGTGAGAGAAAGTTCAGTAAAACATCAGATTCCAGCACACACAAACTTCACTTTTCTATCACGGTTTATTGCATATAGTCATTGTTTTGTTAAGGCAACACTGCCCAGCACTAATGGAAACACACCTTATATGGGTTATCGCCGTTATCTACACTCTTCTACTTCTGATGGGGCTGGGACTGACTTGGTCCATACCGGAGGGACATTCCTTTATTCCGTTCCAATTCGTTAGGGGTACTTAAGACACTTTGTTTCCACATGTCCTTCCAGCTCTGATCTATTTACTGGATTCTCCAAAATTAAAGGCTCAACAATTTCTTCCAGCTAGTTCTGCTTCTTCTGTAAGTTATAGCACTCCCCACATCATTTTTATATTGGTTACCAGAGATAACATTTGTAACAGAAATGGAACAAAGGAGAGAAAAATCGCCAATAAAACTTCTGGTCTTCAGCTTCACTGTATACAGTGCATTGGCTTTGTTTTGCTGTTCACATCTACCTCTTGAGATATCTACAACCCACGTATTTCCTCTAAATATTTCTGCAAAGTAGTGCTGAGTAAAAATATATACATCCAGATTTCTCAGCACCCGTTTATCCAACATATATTTGCACAAACAGTGGGTAAAAAAGAATGGGGCCACCGACACCGACAAGATAACGGGGGGCTCATTTGCATCTAGAAAGACCCCCCCCCCCCACCTGCTCTCAGGAAACGCCTTTTAAGGTGTGTGCCCGAGTGGCCTTCCCGAGCCATCCGGATGATGATGCGAGAGGGAAGATTTTGCATTGCAAAGACCGATTTTTAAAAAACGCTGTGCAGGTAGTTCCTAGCCAAGAGCGTGCTCGTGCCGGGGGAGGCGAAGGAGGAGAAAGGCGGCAGCACCGGCAGCCTGCTGGGGGCTGACCTGATTCCCTAGAATCCTCAGCTCCCTTCCTCTCTCCTCCGACGTCCTTCCTTCCCTTCTCTCCTCCTTCCCCCCCTTCCCTTCCCCAGCGAAGCAGCTGCGAGGAACAAAGAACGCGGGCGCTCCGGGCAGCAGCGCGCAAGCCCCGCGCACGGCGCGCGGCGTCTGGCTCCGCGGAGCTGGGCTCTCCCGGCTCCACGTCCCTCCGCAGCCTCCCCCGCCTCCCGCGCTCGCTCGCTCCCGCCCGCTCGCCGCCTCCCCCACCTTCGCGGCGCCGGAGGAAGGCGGCCGGGGCTCAAAATGGCTTTAGCCGGGCTCTGCGCCCTGCTCGCCTGCTGCTGGGGGCCGGCGGCGGTGCTGGCCACGGCCGCCGGCGACGTGGACCCATCCAAGGAGCTGGAGTGCAAGCTCAAGAGCATCACGGTGTCGGCGCTGCCCTTCCTGCGCGAGAACGACCTGAGCCTCATGCACAGCCCCTCGGCCTCCGAGCCCAAGCTCTTCTCGGTGCGCAACGACTTCCCGGGAGAAATGGTCGTGGTGGACGACCTGGAAAACACGGAGCTGCCCTACTTCGTGCTGGGTGAGTCCCGGGGGAGGTCCAGGCGGCCCGAGGCGCGGCCCGGCGCCCCCACCCCCCACCTCCCCTAGCTCCACACACCCACTAGCCGCCGACCTCCCCTCCCCCACAGCTACCTCCTGGATCCGCCCCGCGCCCGGCCCGCCCTCCACACCCACCTGCCGGCCGGCGCCTCCGTGCCCCCGGCTTCTCCCCGCTTCCGACCTGGACGCCGGGCCCTCGACCTCTCCGCGGCCGCCCTGCCCCACGGAAGCGGGTTGCAGGGGTCTCTCTGAAACCTTTCCCGGCCTTGACCTCCCCGCTTTCCTTCAGGAGCAGACTGACAGAGCACTTCTTGGAGGCTACCAGCTCCACTCCCATAAGCCCTTCTCCCCACTCTCTGGCCACATGCTCAGTTCTTGGCTTCACACCCCCTAGACACCTGCGGCATTTCCTGGGGGGAGTTAGGAACAGGTATCTGGCCCCCACCTTGGCAGGCGTGTGCAGGCCGGATTGCACCAGCTGGATCTCTAGGCTGCACCCTCTGAGAGGGTTCTTTATCTTTCACCAGATTACTGACACTCTTTCTGGCCTTCCTTCAGAACACTCAAGTTTCCTCTACCCCTGATGTCCATCCTGGCAAGTCCTCCCTCGGTGCCTACGTGCAACAGTGTCCTCATCCAGCCACCTCCACATGTCCATGTCACATCCCAATTCCTCGCATAAAGAAATCATCCGACTGTAGTCTCTTAACGTTGGCACCTTCTTTGTTCCCAGTGCTACTTTAGGTAGGCATAGATGTTCCTGCACCCAGAATGATCTCCCTGGGTGAGAGCTCTCCGTTCCTTCCTTTGTTTACATCTCTCTCCCAGTACCCCTATTTTAATTTTCTTAGGCCACAAAACTCCTTCAGATCCTGGAACCTCTACGTCATTTCTGAGTCACCTCTTTTTCACTACCAGGCTGCAAAGATCTTGTGGTCCTGCTCCAGCATCTTGCAAAGCACCGCAGGTTCATGTGACTTCATTAACCAAAATTTCTTTTCCTACTCCCTGTGCAGATGTATGTCTCCCCTGCTGTGCAGGCCCACCATGCAGTCCATTTCTTTAGTGATGCTCTAAATCATCCTTCTTTTGCCCAGGCAAGAATTCAGAGATAACCCAATTCAAAGCTCGTCTCTAGACCCAAAAACTGAAAAACAACGAAACCGTCGAGGAGGCTGTTCCGTCTACTTCATGTACTACCAGCTGGAGTTCACTTTGTAGGAACATGGCTTCCTGATGGCCATATGTAGGTGACAGCCACATGTGGAATGTCATCTAACATCTCCCTCATGCTCTTTATTCGCCAGAGAGCTCTTCATAGTGAAAGCGTTAAGAAGTGGGTGAGTAAACCTCCCACTCTCCAACCCGCACAGAAAAGCAATTTCAGAAATTGCCCAATCCTTTGAAAAGTTGGTTTGCGTTTCCTAGAGTGCAGCTTAGTTGACCCCATTAAGTCCAGCCTACACTCTGGATGGATTATTTATTTTTGCGTTAAAGACATACCAATAACATAATAAAAGCTGGGGGCTGGCTGGGAATGGGGACGCTGGGGACATGCTACTCATTAAAAGGTACAAAAAATTGCTGGGTTATTCAGTGGTTGTAGATTTTGTGTGGAAGTCATGCTGATGTGCAAGTACAATCTGTTCATCATAATATACAAGAATGAGTATAGGGAATTCTGTGTTTCTAAAGAGCCCTGTTTTGGGCTCTACAGTCAGTGTTTACTGTGCATGAGGAGGGCTGTGTGTGGTGCATAAAAAATGGGAAACTGGACTAGCAGTTCTTCAAAATTTTCATGTCCTTTTTTGCAGAATCCCAAAGCCAGGGCCTAAGCCTGCTGGGATTCAGTGTGCACAGTGAAAGACCAGATGTTAAAGAATGGGGTTTCTGCACCTCTATGCAAAGCTGCCCACTGCAGCACCCTGCTGGAGTTGCTATGGTAACCTCCTGCAACTTGGCATTTACATACAGGAACAGACACACTCTCACTTCATGGCCAGATGCATTTCCTAAATGCATTGATTGTGTCTCCCCCTACCTCCCGTCAGTGGGGGCATGTTCAGAACCAGAGATGTGCTGATGCCTATCCCTTCTGGCCCAGTATTCCCAGGGGGAATAGGAGTGACTGTCAGCTTGTGTAAGGGAGCAGAGCTAGTCCATGTTCATGGAGGAAAGATTCAAGTGTATAATTGCTCTTGAAGTTAAGTGTTGTGGTCCTGGATTCTGTCGCTCGTGGCCAATAGTAAGAGCTGTAGTGACTTTGGTTTTGAGCTTCCCCTACTCTTATCTCTGGAACTGAAGTGTGCTTAAGCCATCCTCTAGAGGAATACGAATTCACTAGTCCTGGGAAATTACTGATCGTTCACTTGCTCAGCACTCGTAGGCATTATTAGGATAGACAAGTGAAAAAAAAATAAAAGGCCCCTGCCCTCGGATTCTCTCTAGTCAGGGAAAACAGACTGAAATACCTGTAAGAATTGGAAGAAATAACACTTGATCGTGTGGTATGGGTGTTAAGGGGTGTGGGAATGCTGGGGAAGGAACTACTTGCATGGTAAGAGCAGACTCCATGGATGACATGGGCTTCATTAGCGACCTTGACCCAAATCAGCTCCTTTGATTTCCTTTTGCCTCCAGGATCAAGTCCTGTCTTTTTCGGTGAGGCAAACAAGACTATGTTCTGACTCCAGCCAACGTCTCCAGCCTCATGTCCCTGCAAGACTTTGCATATGCTGTTCCTTCTACCTGGAATGCGCTTTCCCCCTTCTCTACTTGGCACCCATCTGTTCTTCCTTTTAAACCATGCACACTTGTTCCCCTCTCTAGGAAGCTTTACCCGTCCCCCAAGGCACATGCGTGTATCCCACTTCCGTCCTCTTTGTGCGGATTTAAAAAGTCAAAACACGAACGAACAAGATTAAAGATGGATTCAATTTGGCTTGGCCAAGGGGAAGGTGAAGCCATCTCAGCAGTGGGTGGTGATGGACAGGAATACGGGATGGCCCGCATGTGGTGCAGTACTGGGATCGCCCTTGTGGGAGGAGAGTCGTCGGGACGGTGTGCGGCTCGAGAGAGTGGAGCGTAGTTCTCCACTTAGAAGCCAGGCAGTGCAGGGCTGATTTGACATAGAAGGTCGTGAAGCCTGACTCCCAGCAGCTAGCTCAGCCAGCAATGCTGTGGGTTTTGCTTGTAGGATGGGTCATCCTGTGGGGCAGTGTTGGGGGTGGGGTGGGGTAGTGGGAGCTCTTGTTGTCCAAAGTGAGTTTGCAAATGGTGCAAGGGCCACGTGTAGCTTTCAGTTGTGCTTTGTTTCGCTACGTGTAATTTTAAAATGCTTTGAATCGGAATGTTTTTAGTCAAGGCCTGCCATCTCTAGATTGTCATGCTTCCCTTTTCTTTATGGTATTTATCTAGCAACTCTAAGCCAGGCAGTCTAAACCTGCTTTCAGAAATGTTGGGGAAACTCTATAATGTTCCAAAGTAAAGACAATTTCCAATTTAAGATCTTTAGATGCATAGACCTGTGGACTAAAAAGAGGCTATAAAATAACCATAGGTTTTTTTGGTTTGTTTGTTTTTTGGAGGGGCATGGGTCTTAGGTATTGCAATCCAGGAGATAGAGTCCATGGAAAAAGAAAGTATGCTCAAATTGCAAGCAGAGAGTACAGGTTTGTAAAAGCAAAACCCACATGGTGAGGAAACTTGTTTTGAAAGAATTATGATTGGTGCTGACAGAGTTAACCCAGAGGCTACAGGGTTGGCTATTAAGCTAACAGGTGTTACATTGGATTTCAGTCCAAAGTAGAAAGATATGTTCCAGGAGGCTGTCCAGTTGTAATGGACAGGTTGCAATTGATGAACTCAAAAGTTCATGGTGTTCTAGAGAATTGAAACAGGAGAAGTGAGTGGGCCCTGCTTCCTCAGTATCCTCCCCACCCTATTTTGGACAGACTCTGTTAGCAATGTGTATTTCACGTTGGAAGTTTCTTTAAAAGGCCTTATTACTCTCTCAGGAGAAGATAAAATCATTAAAATTTCCTATCTCAACTAAAATTTTGTATCTGAGCTCTTAAGACCGTAGACCTTCTTGCTTTGGAGGTATGTCTGATTTTGACACAGTTTCTTAACCTGCATTGAAGTGTGGTCTTCTGTGCTGTGAACAGAACAGATTTATCAGTCTCACTACTGTTGAGGGGTGCTCCTGTGTTTCAGACCCAAAGATTGAGCTCGTGCATGTGTGAAACTTAGTGAAGAAGGCTGTTTCTCCTGAGCCTTGGTGTTTAGTTTTAGCTGCCATGGCTTTTGATAGAAGAAGGTACTCCCGAAGATCAATCAATCAGCCTGCAGAGATGTAGTCCGTTCCCACATGCAAGGTGCAGTTTAAACTGTCTGGAACAGTCCAGTGTGGTGGTTAAAAGAACAAGCTTTGAAGACAGATCTGGTGTCAACTCCTGGCTTTTCACTTCTTCCAACAGTGGAGAAAAGTAAGGATCAGAGAGGTTAAATAACTCACTCAGGGTCGCAAAGCTCACAATTGATGGATCCATTACTTGAACTCAGGTCGATATGACATTTAAACCTTTCTCTTAGTGGCGATTTTATGCCTTAAAATTTTTCAAAATCTGTTCTTTTTCATGATTGGATAAAAGAAGGCTCGGCAATGGTGTAGGATAGGGAAAGTACGCTAACCTACTTTGTACGGAAGAATCCTTCATGACGTCTACGTAAATACCTTTTGAATATCCTTGCCCATTGAGTGATTTCTCACCCAAGCCTTAATGCAGAAGAGAGTGAAATTCATCAAGAAATAGTTGCCTTAGCAGGTATACTTACTCACCGAAGCAGAGATGGGGATTCTTGTTTCATTTACAGCGTCCAGGTTTGGGGAGCCATGTTCCATGATGTGTACAGACGGCACCCTCTGTGGTGATGAACGATGTAGGATCCGTGGGGATGAAGATAACCTGTCCAGTGCTCTTCTTACAAAGACCCCGCAGAAATGCAAACTGGGAATCCCAGAGAGACGGCTCCACGGATAAATGGAGCCATCCAGAAGGTTTTAGCTGCTTGTCCCAGGCCACTGCCCTTTGTATTAAGTAGCCTTGTGCTTTGAATCCACTGTCAGGGCCCCGTGGAGCTGCTTGATTAGCAGTTACTGAGCTTTTTTTTTTTTAATTTTTTAAAAATGTTTTCTTATTTTTGAGAGAGAGAGAGAGAGAGAGAGAGAGAGAGAGAGAGAGAGAGAGAGAGAGTATGAGTGGGGGAGGGGCAGAGAGAGAGGGAGACACAGAATCTGAAGCAAGCTCCAGGCTCTGAGCTGTCAGCAAGGAGCCCGATGGCGGGGCTTGAACTCCCGAACTGTGAGATCATGACCCGAGCTGAAGTCGGATGCTTACCAACTGAGCCATCCAGGCGCCCTTTACTGAGCTTTTTAATTGACCTCCAGTGTGATAGTGGGCATAATTTTCTACCTTTCTGCAAAAGTTGACGCAGAAAGGTTTATCGGACAGTACAGGTGTAGCCCAATGGTTCTCATTGCTGCGGAGGACTCCGTGACAGGTATCCATCACATTTGACCAGTCCCCTCAGTGATGGACACTGGGTCGCCTCCGGCTCTTCATCCCCATAGATAATGCTGCATGTGTCATCTTTGTGCATCTTCCCTCAAGGACTGTTGTTACAATTTCTCTGGGATGTGTAAGCGGGAGTGGAATCACTGACTCATAAACATTATGTATATTTAATTTGACTAAACACTGTCAGATTGTGCTCAGAATGGCTGTACCAGTCTGTGCACTCATCAGTAGTATTTGAGGGCCACTATACCCCCATACCCCCCCCAACACTTGTCTTTATCCAGTGTTCTCAAATTTGTCAGTTTGCTAAGTGTTAAGTGATCTGTCGTCGTTACTTCATATTTTTGGAAGCACTTTAAACACTAAGGAGATTATCCCTTTGACTGTAATAGAAGTTACAAATAAAATTTTTCCTCAGATCAAGAGATTAATGTCTCTGGATTTTGCCTGTGTTTTTGTTTATTTGGCTGGTTTTCCAACAGCTTTTGAATTTTTTGTAAGTTACTATTTATTTTGGGCTTTCACACTTTAAGTCTCAGTCGGGAAGTTCTTCCTCAGTTTAAGATAATAAAATGATTCATCATTTTTTATCCCTATATTCTACTGGTTTCATTCTTTGCATTTAAATATTTCATATGTTTTGAACATTCTAACATATTCTGTGAGACATAACCTTATCCAGATGTACTGTGGGAAGTACCAAATTTAGCTCTCCAGATGGTTACTCAGATGTCTCAGTGCCATTTATTAAATAGTTTGTGATTTCCCCTTTGATTAGAGGTGTCATCTTTATAACATGCTGAATTCCTTAATACATTTAGGTCTATCTGAACTTCTGTTCTATTACTGTGTGTGTGTGTGTGTGTGTGTGTGTGTGTGTGTATACGTGCCTATCCATGTTTTAATGATTGAAGCTTTACAGTATATTGTAGTATGTTTTAATGTTCTGTAGGATTAGTCACCCTCTGCTAGTATTCTTTTTCAGAGTTTTCCTAGCCACTTTTTTTTCATGTAAACTTTCATGGGTGCGGGGGTGGCTCAGTTGGTTGAACGTCCGACTCTTGATCTCAGCTCAGGTCTTGATTTCAGGGTTGTGAGTTTGAGCCCTGCATTGGGCTCCATGCTGGGTGTGAAGTGCATCTGAAACAAACAGACACTTTCAAAGAAGCTTGTTCGGTTCCTGAAAAAAAAAAAAAAAAAAAAAAAAAAAAAAAAAACAGGAAAAATAAAAGCTGGGTATTTTTGTTTGAGATCTTGTTAAAATTTTTAACTAACTTATTTAGGGAGATTAAATCCTTACGATGTTGAGTTTTTCTGTTTAAGAACTTGGTATATTTGCATTTGGTCGGGACTTCTGGTCTGCCCTCTAGTAGGGTTTTCAAGGTTTTTCTTTCTTGTCATAAAGTTCTTGTACATTTCTTGTTGGATTTACTTCTAGGTATTTTGTCTTTCTGTACTCCTGTAAAAGGAGTATTTTGTATATACCTATGTAGTATATGTATTATGAATTGTGCATATATATATATCTCCTAAATGATTACAGTTTGTGTATATCAAAGATACCGATATTCATGTGTTAATTTTCAACTGCCACTACCTTACTAAATTCTTTAGCTATTCTTGTGTTTCAGTTGGTTCTGTTGTGTATTTTAGTTAGGCAGACATATAGGCAAATGTTGATCGTTGTATATTGTCCCCTCAAATTTATATTTCTTTGGTTTCATTTTCTTGCCTGATTACACTAGTAGTAACTACAATACAATGTCAAATAAAAACATGATAATATAATTTCTTGTCTTTTCCTGGCTTTAATGGTAGCAACTGTACTGTGTTGCCATTATGGTAATTGCTTTTCTGTTAAGATAGATAAACGTTATCATGTTAGAGAGGAATCGAGTGTTTCTTTCTTTGTTGAGAATGATTTTTTAAAAATACTAAAATTTCTTTAGTATTTATAATCGTGTGATTTTTCTCCTTAGACTAATTAAAAGGATGAATTATATAAGTGGATTTTCTAATATTGAACTATCCTTGCATTCCTGAACTAATGTTCACTTGGTAAATAGTGAGTGGTTGTTTTCCTTTAATATGTTGTTGGAGTCTGTTTGCTAATATGTATTAAGGGTTTTTCTGCACCAGTATTCCTAAGTGAAGTTAGCCTCACATTTTCTTTGTGTATTCTTTGCCAAGATTTGGTATCAATTTTACATTTACTGTATAAAATAATGTTTAACTTTTCCTTCTTTATTTGCTCTAGAGCAATTTATATAACATTCAAATGATCTGTAAAGCCTATAGTCTTAGCCACTGTCCTACACAGTGTGGTAAATGCAATGACTTGAGTTAAGAACTGATTGCTTTGTTAGTCAGTAATGAACAACTAAATCAGACAGGATCGTAGGAAATTCTTTCCAGAGAAAGTGTTCTAAATTGAAGTTAAAGGATAGTGGGATTTAATCTGGCAACTATGAGGATTCTAAGTTTTCAGGAGAAGTTACGAGCTGTAGCCTAAGGGAACAGGAAGTAGAAAGTGTAGAAACCAAAATGAGTGAAGAGAAGTGCAGTTTAGAAATATTTAAGTGCCCTCTTTGGGATTTGTGTGAGAAGTTGACAGCCTTTGGTTGAGTGGGTGTGAAGCTAAGGATAGAAACCAGAGAAGTGCCCAGAGAGACTCTTTCATTGCTGCCGGCTTCTAGGTGGCTTTTGTAATTCTAAATAGTGAGAGAATACTTTTAGTGACTATACCACACCATGTAACTTCATGAGGCAGCATTTCCAGTAAAACCTGTGTACATACAGTGTCCTCTGGAGACATGCAGTGCAAGTCTGGGCACATCTAACGGCCTGCACTGATGGCTTCAGATTGTCCTGTTCTCCCCTGTATGTCTAATTTTCTCCCGAATGTTGGGAATTAAAATTCTCCTGCTCATTTTTCCCTCTTATAGTCTCACCCTGTGCCTTGGACTTACTCTCTTCCTCATGTTCCCCCTCCTGTGTTTCCCACTGTCCTCTGGATGGCTCTTTTCAGTCTAGCACGAATCAGAATGCAACCTGGAAGGGTGCAGAGGCAAAGAGCGGCTACTTGATTGAGAAGTGTCCTCTGAACACCTTCTCAGAGTGTTGTCTAAGCACATAGGAGGGATGGCCGTGCCCTGCTTTCTTCACTGATGCTTCCATACCAGGTGTTCTTAGCCCCAGCATCATGAATGGGCTCCTGAGTCCATTAAGTAGAAGATTTGTGTGTTAAGTGCAGTTTCCTGGAAAGAGAGTCCATAGCTTAATCAGATTTTTAAAGGGGTCCTCTAAGTTGGAAAGAGGTTAATCTTCTGGAACAATGAGCCCTCTAAAAATAACTTAAAGAGGAAGAGTTTATTCTCTCTCAGATGACCGTCCCAAGAGACGTGGTGCAGTTTGGAAGGGCAGCTCCATTCCACACACTTTTTCAGCACTCCGGGGTCCTTCCGTCTTGCTGTTCTGCCTCCCCGCCAGGTCATCATCCTCTTGTGCATGGACAAGCAGGTTGACCAGCACCTGTTTGTACTTCTAGGAAGGAAGAAGGCAGAAGTACAGGATGACGATATTCTTTTTGTTTCAACAGGTGAGACACACATTGTACATATATATACATCTACCCCCGTGCCCTTGTGAGAACTTTGTCACCTGCCGTAAGTCCAGGCAGATGGTGCTGGGAAATGCAGTCTTAGCTAGGTGGCCACGTGCTCAGCTTCAATTCTTTGTTGTTGTTGTTGTTGCAATATGTTTGACATTTTTATTTTATTTTATTTATTTTTATTTTTTTATTATGAATATAATTTGTTGTCAAATTGGGTTACATACAACACCCAGCGCTCATCCTCAATGCCCGTCACCCATTTTCCCCTCTCCCCCACTCCCCCATCCACCCTTAGTTTGTTCTCTGTATTTAATAGTCTCTCTGTTTGTATCTATTTTTTTCCCTTCCCTTCCCCCATGGTCTTCTGTTCAGTTTCTCAGTATCCTCATATGAGAGAAAACATATGATATCTGTCCTTCTCTGACTGACTTATTTCACTCAGCATAATACCTTCCAGTTCCACCCACGTTGCTGCAAATGGCATGATTTCATTCTATCTCATTGCCAAGTGGTATTCCATTGAATATATAAACCACATCTTCTTTATCCATTCATCAGTTGGTGGGCATTTAGGCTCTTTCCATAATTTGGCTATTGTTGAGAGTGCTGCTGTGAACACTGGGGTACACGTGGCCCTGTGCATCAGCACTCCTGTATCCTTTGGGTAAATTCCTACTAGTGCTATTGCTGGGTCATAGGGTAGCTCTATTTTTAATTTATTGAGGAACCTCCAGACTGTTTTCCAGATAACCTGCACCAGTTTGCATTCCTACCAACAGTGCAAGAGGTCAACTTAAATTCTAAGCAGGGATACAGAATAGGTGTTTTGGAAAAATAGCAGTCTCTGTCACAGGGACGTCAAAAAAGTTAAGACCCATCCTTCTAGACCCATCCAATTCTGCTGTCCTTCCGGAAGATGCCTCCTTTTTGGAAGTACGCATCAGCAGCTTCATCACCTCCTGCCCCTCCTTGTCCTTATTCTTCGTACTGCCACTCTGTTTTCTTTCTCTCTCTCTCTCGCCTCCTGCCTTTACCCAAGAACATTTCCTTAACTATATAGACCCCATCAACAAACCTATTCTTAAAGGGCAAGATAGCAAATACTTTAGGCTTTTCGGCCCATATGGTCTCTGGTGCAACTACCTAACTGTATCTTTGTAGCAGAAAACCAGCTGTAGACAATGCAAGAATGAATGCGTGTGGTTGTTCCATCAAAGCTTCATTTTCAAAAATAGGCAAGTGGCCCATATGTCATAGGCTGCCAACCGCTGACGTGGACAACATATCCCATTTCCTACTTTGTAAATTCCTTGCCTTCTGGCACTTCATTGACCTTCAGAACCCCATTTTATTCACTTGTAACCGTGGCCACTAACCTCTTACCCCTAAAAGTCCTCCAGTTCTGAAACTGGTCAGCTCATACCACAGATTCCTCTTTCCAGCGCTTTCCTGCTGTTCCTTTCACTCTGACTGGTATTTGACCCTTGAAATTCACCATTTCACTGATCCTTTTATTTTCCCCATGTCTATTAGAATGCTTCTGGCAACTCTTCCTTTTACTGAAGTACCTTTTTTATTAGAATCCTCAATTTCATTGCTTCTTGTTATTGTATAGCATCTACTAGTAAATGTCTAAATTTGGATCCATTTCCCCATACGACATGCTTTACTTTGAGCCCTAGACTGAATGCCAAGATTTGTATGTAAATTCTCCCATTTGTCTGGATTGATGGTTCCATAAATATCTGGATTCCAATTTTGATGTGGTCCTTAACATTGCTTATTAATTTTTTATTGTCCTTGATCACCCTCTCTTCTCATTGCCTTAAGTGACTATTTTAAAATCTTTAGTAGATAGTTAAGCTCACAACCTAATTTCTATATCTTTACACTTAGCATACAGCTTTGCCTCATACTTTACCTAATAAACAAATTGAGTCTGAGGATCAGGCATAGTTTCTGTACACCCCCTACCCTCAAACTTGTAGATATGCTTCCACATTCATTCTTAGCTTCTCATTTCCATCTGACAATATTTTTTCAAGTAGCTGCTAAGTATTGGTGATGATACTAGGCTCTCAGGATGCAAAATAGAAAAGATAGTTCTGTGTTCACAGAACAAAGAATTTTGCCTCTTCTGGGGCCTCACGTATCTGTCATTCCTGTCTTCTAGATCTTTACTTTGTCTTGCCCGTTCCTTTTCTTGGATCTCTCTCTTCAGTCTATCCTGGTTTAAAAAAAAAATTGTCTGCTCCCTAGTATACCCTCTTAGCAAGCCACCTGATCAGTCTCTCTCCCTGTTCAGAATGGCTTTTAGCTTCCTGACTGCTTCATTGCACTGAGATGCCATGTGAAATCCAGGGAACGCTCTCTGGCCCCATCTTAGTGACCCACTGCTGATGGCTCCTACTGATCTTCCTTGAAATTGTCTCCTCCTTTTCTTGGATAACACAAAACCTCTTTATAGGTGGGAAGGTACCTTGTAAAACTGAAAGAAAGCCAGTGTGGCCAGAGCATAAAAATGAGAGTCCTCCCCAAATCAGCTGGTGGCATTTTCAGAAGCTTTATTATTTTCCCATTTATAATATTATATTGACTTCCTGGACCTGCTGAAGAATGCTCACGATTCTTAGCAAGGTATGGAAGGCACTCCATGATTTGGTTCATACCTGTCAGGACCATGTCAGATCAAGCTCACATTAGTTTGGAATTTTTCCATTATGAGTAAGAGAAAACTGAACTTGAACTGAAGTAATTGATACAGGGGATCCATAGGCTCAGGCCTGTGAAAGTGGTAATCAGGTGTACTGTTATCCGGGCTTCAACTTTGTGTCTCTGCAGTTCTCATGGCTTTGGCCTCCCGTGTGCATGGTCTGCATCCTTAGACTGGTAGTAAGATGGTGGCTATGGTTGCAGGCACTACCTCCATATGGAGTATGTCCAGAGGAAGAGTCAGGATCGCTTTGAGAGCTGGCACAAGCCTCCCCACAGCCCCCTGCAAGCCCCTCCTTGCAGTTCACTGGGGTGAGTTGACTTAGGCCTGCCCGTCCCTGGACCAATCTCTGTGCCAAGAGCGATGCAATAATGGCTCAGCTTGGACTAGTCGGGGGTCATTCTTGGAGCCGAGGTCGTACTCCCGGGCTGCATGGGGAGAGGGAGTCACTTCAGTCCCTTCCACTTCATGCTTGATGAATGCTGACCTGTTACTTTTCTTGTACCTCTACCTCCCTTTCCAGTTCCTTTCATTCTTCCATATACGTCGTAGATACAACGTCCTCTTCTGAGGGTTGTTTGCCTGCTGTGTTGTCTCCACGCATACCTCCCTAGTAATACTCCCTCAGTCTGAAATTGTTTTCTTCCCCATTTGCCTATCCCATGAAAGAATAGGCTCCTTCCAGGCAGTGTCTTAATCATCTCTGTATCCTCAGCTTCCAGCACAGTGCTCACTTGTTTGGCATAGAGCACGTTCGTTGTGAAAACACCTTGAGCTTGGTTCCATTGACCTTCACCAGGCCAACTCCTGAGGGGCGTTGGCGTTTAGCTCAGTGTTTTATTTTATTTTATTTTTTGTTTATTTATTATTATTTTTTGAAATGGCCTTCATATTCAAGCCATTTAAAATTTTTTTTAATGTTTTGTTTATTTTTAAGGCAGAGACAGAGTGCTAGAGGGGGAGGGGCACAGAGAGAGGGAGACACAGGATCCAAAGCAGGCTCCAGGCTCTGAGGTGTCAGAGCCCAACGCGGGGCTTGAACTCATGAACCATGAGATCATGACCTGAGCTGAAGTTGGACGCTCAACTGACTGAGCCACCTAGGTGCCTAGAGCTCAGTGGTTCTTAAAGTGTCCCACTGACCATTCCATAGATCGACAGGACCCTTTCCACAGGCTCTTGGAAGTGAAAACTGTTTTCTTCATGATATCAAGATGATCTTTATCTTTTTCACGGGGTTGATATTTGCAAAAGCAGTGGTGGGAAAAACTGCAGGTGTCTTAGCAGGAATGGTCGCAGGGATGGCAAACCGTACAAGTGTTCATTGAGTATTTCACCACACTCTCGCTTGTTCCACGAATCCACTTTCACTTGCGGATGTCCTAGAATGAAACAATGTAAGTGATTAATTTATTAACTTTTGGCCCTCGAGCATGTGTCCTCCCTCTTCTGCTCTCACCTACCGAGTGGGAAGGAGCACACATATGACCTCTGCCTGTAAACTCAAGTGCAGGTGTTTCAGTTGCAAGCTCAACTATCTGCTTTTGTCACATACCGTGATTTGTGCCTGACAGAACAAACGAGCTGTGTTTATTCAGACTTGGGAACTTGGCCGACATTTTCTTGAAAATGAACAAAGTGAGCTTGGAAAATAACTGACAATATTTGTAGCGAATGATAAAATCCAAGCTTTCAAGAGGAAAAAAAAAAGGGATATCATAACAACTTGTGAATGTCACAGCAAGCGTGACAGCTTTTCAGTACTTATAGACTTGACTCATGAGACTGGTAATGCTATTCGTGAATGGGAGATTTTGCAGTTGTATAATGAACCATGGAAGATCTGTGGAAATCCATGAGCCAATATTTTTGAAGTGACCAGTGCATGACGTTTTAAAACTGTGCACGAGGGGCCACTGGGTGGCTCAGTTGGTTGAGCATCTGACTCTTGATTTTGGCTCAGGTCATGATCCCAGGGTTCTGCGATCGAGCCCCATGTGGGGCTCCAGGCTGAGCATAGAGCCTGGTCAAGATTCTCTCCCTCTCCCTCTGTCCCTCCTTTCCCTCTCTCTCTAAAAGCACCCAGAAAACAAACAAAAACCCCCCACAAAACTTCCAAAAACCACAAAGCTGTGCATGAGTAAAAAAGTACATTCAAATTTCAACATGGATAATGGACTTTAACGAAGAGTATACAATATGTTCCATGTATGGTTTCTGTTTCCACATGGCCATTTGCCTTTAAGAAGTTAATACTTCCTGAGCTTTGGGATAGTATCAGAAAAGAATATGCACAGTTTTCTGAAATCGCTATTAAAAGACTCCTCCCTTTTCTAAATTCATCTCTCTGTGAGGCAGGATTTTCTTCATATACTTCAGCCATAGTATTTTGTAGTATATTTAATGAAGAAGCAGGGATGAAAATCCAACTGTCTTTCTTTTTCTGATTTTTAAAAAAATGTAATTTATTGTCAAATTGGTTTCCATACAACACCCAGGGCTCATCCCAACAAGTGCCCTCCTCCCTGCCCGTCACTCACTTTCCCCTCTCCCCTACCCCCCCACCTGCCCTTAGTTTGTTCTCAATCCTTAAGAGTCTCTTATTCTGATTTTGTTTCATGTTTATTTATTTTTGAGAGAGAGACAGAGCGTGGGTGGGGGGAGGGGCAGAGAGAGAGGGAGAAACAGAATCCAAAGCAGGCTCCAGGCTCTGAACTGTTAGCACAGAGCCCGACGCGGGGCTTGAACTCACGAACCATGAGATCATGACCTGAGCAGAAGTCAGATGCTTAATTGACTGAACCACCCAGGCACCCCCTAACTGTCTTGTATTTAAATAGGTGGATATTTAAAAGAATTTTGGAGAATTTTGGAAAGATAATGTCATTCCTCTCACTATTTCTTTTATCATAAAAATATTATTTTTTCCATACAATACATGGTTTTTGTTAACATGTGGTGGGTTTCTTATTATTGTTTTTAAATGAATTAATAATTAGGGGCTCCCGGATGGCTCAGTCAGTTAAGCGTCTTACTTTTTTTTTTTTTTTTAATATATTTTTTAATGTTCGTTCATTTTAGAGAGAGAGAGAGAGGCAGGAGCAAAGAGAGAGAGGGAGACACGGAATCTGAATCAGGCTCCAGGCTCTGAGCTGTCAGCACAGAGCCCAATGTGGGGTTTGAACTCATGACCTGTGCCAAAGTCTGACGTCTGACCGACTGAGTCACCCAGGTGCCCCAAGCGTCTTTACTCTTGATATGGGCTCAGGTGGTGATCTCACAGTCATGAGATCCAGCCCCATGTCAGGCTCTGTCTGCACGGAGTGTGGAGGCTGCTTGGGATTCTCTCTCTCTTTCTGCCTCTCCCTCATTTGCTCATGTGCGCACAAGCATGCTCATGCCCTCTCCCTCAAAATAAACAAACACTAAACAAATAATTATTTATAACATTTCTCAGTTCTGGCTTCAGATAAATACCGCAAACTCTGATAGACATAGCCCACATAGAACAACAAAAGCTCGCTGTGGTTCCCATAGTTTTTAAGAAGGAAAATTTCTTGCCATCAGCTCAGGGATAACACCACCCCATTAGGCTCCACTCCCTGCTCCTGACCTGTTTTGGTTTCAGCCCCAAGAGTACTTATTTAGTACATATGTAGTCCAGTAATCTCGCTTAGAGAGTATCTTCCAGAATTTCTGAGACCGAGAAGCTGGAAAATGGCTCACCTAGCTCATGTGGCGCCTCAGCCAAGAGCTGCCCCTGATGTCCCAGGGAGAGTTAACTATCTTCCACATGAATTGTGGGCACTTGGTTTACGTCTGTTACAACACTTTGCAGGGAGCAACAGTAGTTTGTACGCCTGTTGTTCCTAGCCTGTGGTCCTAGTGCTGGCGCGTCTCTGGTACATGGTTTTTGGTGAATGAACAGAAGAACGAACGAACAAATGAATGAGTGGAGGTTCCTGGTCTCCTCGTTCTACTCTAGCTCATTTTTGTTACCAAATTTTAGTGTGTATTCTGTGGTTCCTCTGGAGGACAGTGCTTTATAGGATCATAACCTGTACCAAGTAGGTGTGCCGTATTTAGCCCCCATGACCTTCATGTGTGGGGGATTTTTACCAGTCAGCAAGAAAAAATGGTTGATTAAGAATCTCAGAATCATGGTGTTTAAAGGTGCTGGCTTACAGAGGTGGTTATTTATTTATTTATTTTTTTAAGTCATGTTCTGTAAGACTTTGGATATATTTTACAGTGAGCCTGGAAGGCACACTGTTATCATTACTTAAAGGTCATGGGGGAGGCCCATTGAGCAACTATGACATTTTAAGCAATTTCGGCTCATTTCCTAGGGGGTTTGAGATTAAAGGTGAGGGGAATGGCTGTTGTTCTAGACCCACTTGGAAGAGTTTGCACTACCCTAAGACAGAGACTCTAAATCTGAGGCATTTTCACCTTCATGCATCACCAGAGGACCAGCGCTGAAAGTTGACTTCTCTAAAGTCACAGGTTAAAGGAATCCAATGAATCATCCGCGTTTCTCGAATCTTGGTTCTGGGCTTTGCGATCCTGGGGATTAGACACTTGGGGATTTGAGGACGTAGCATGCTCTGAAAGCATCAAGGCCAGTGCTTCCCAAACCTTTTCATCACAGGAGACCTCTAAGGAGACAGTCTTTGTGGGTCTCCCTGGAGTACCTTACGTGTTTTCTTGAGGTTGGAGGTGATGGGGTTAGTGACTGTGGCTTACTCCAGACCCCATCGGCTACCCCGACGGTTGGAGGTGAACGTTGTGGCATATTTCAATTCGTATGTAGCATGTCAGTATGCTGTGGTATACCAACTGGGAAATTCTTTTCTAATTTAAAGCGTCTTTGTGGGAAGGAGGTGGAGTCTCATCGTAGCCTGTGTGGAGCCGTTATGTGCAGCGAGAGATCAGAAACAACCTTCCCAAGCATCTGAACATTGTGGCACCTCCGAATTGGACCAGATTGCCGCTACACCATTGGGGCTGTTATCCAGTAGGCTAAACCAGCTCAGGGATGACGCCACCCCATTAGGCTCCACTCCCTGCTCCTGACCTGTTTTGGTTTCAGCCCCAAGAGTACTTATTTAGTACGTATGTAGCCCAGTAATCTCGCATAGAGAGTGTCTTCCAGAATTTCTGATGGCATCATCAACAACAGGTTATGGTCTGTGGAAACATGTTATAGCCATAATGTCCACGGAGACTTGGTAAAGTTCTAGCTAAACCTGAAGGCGAAGAAACTTGACATTTTGTTTACTTGTGGGACCTGGTTCAATGATATTATTGCCCGATAAGTGGTGACTTATTATTTGAAATAACGTTAGGCTTATGGACACATTGCAGAAATAGTGTCGGTAATGCTCTTGTACCCTTCCCCCAGCTTCTACCCTTGCCCAGCTTCTCCTCATTCACATTTTGCCCAAATGTTATGAATGACCAAAACTAAGAAATTAGCATTGGTATGAGAATGTTTCTAGGTAGGACATGGGCTGTTATTTTAAAAAATATATGAGATTCAAACATATGTTAGAAAATATATATGAGATATATATATATGATAAATATATATATATGATATATATGATATATATGATATATATATGATATGATATATGATATATAAGACAAATATATATATTAGAAAATATATCTTTCTAATATATTAAACATATATTAGAAAATATGTGTACTAGGAAATAATAGGTGTACGAAATTAATTTCGTTGATTTTGGTCACTAAGCTTCAGATTAATCAGAAATTGATTTGAAGTAAAGTAAAATTTCAGGTGGTGTTTCAACATGGAAGAATTAAATTATGAAGGTATCCCTTGAATGAGTGAGATTTGGGGAATGTCTGTGAGAGTCAATGCCTAATTTGGAAATTTTAAGAATTTACCTCCTTCTCCTTCCTGCTTGGCTCGGTGCTTCTTGGATGCTGGTTTCCCAGGGCAGGTGTTATTGCTCCAGAATGCCACTGCTGAATGATTTGTGATCTCCATCCAGCACAGTGATTATGGTCGAGCCTAGAATGACGTCCCTGCACCTGTCCATAGCAAAGTTGACTTCCCAGTAATCCTCACGTTACAATGTAGATTGATGGTTATGGTGGTGATGATGGAAGTTAATGTTCTTCCTCAGCCTGGACATTGACAAAAACTTGGAAATGTGTGTACTAAAGGGAGACTTGAGAGGGAAATGTAAATTACCCAGTTAATGGGTTTTCCCCAATATAAATGCAAAAACCGCTTTTGTCTTCAGGTCACCATGTAAATCACATGGCTGCTTGGCAGTTTTACATTCTGCCGGGTTCTGTGCGGAGGTGATTACCAAGAACTCTGGAGCAGGGTGGCTATTTGAGTTTAGATAGCCATGAGGGGTGTGCAGAAGGCTAGGAAGACCTGTGTTTAGTCTGGAAGGGAATTTGCTGACCACATCTGTCTTCTGAAGTTCAGTTTTTCTTCCTGCCTCGGGAGTCAAACTCACTGTAAATAATTTGTGACTCTTCTAACTCAGCCTTCCTTAATGTGTTTCTTCTCTTCTCCCACCCCCGCTCAAAGAATCCTGATTTCCTATGCATGTTTTCATTGTTAGTGAGTGAACACCTGGTGAGACATAGGGCTTAAACTAAGGTCCCCCAATTTCATTGTCTTCACAGAAGTCAGTAATTTGCGAGATTAAATAATGACCATCGGATAGAGCAAAAGTGCTTTTTGTCACAAGATATACTTAAAATTTTTTAACCTCAGTCTTTCTCAAGGAAAGGAAACTCAGTCCCAGTGATTCTCAGATGCTCTTGCTTATTATCCCTATTTTTTTTTAAATACAGGGGTGCCTGAGTGGCTCAGTCGGTTAAGCATCCGACTATGGCTCAGGTCATAATCTCACGGATCGTGGGTTCGAGCCCTGCATGGGGCTCTGTGCTGACAGCTCAGAGCCTGGAGCTTGCTTTGGATTCTGTGTCTCCCTCTCTCTCTGCCCCTTCCCCATTCACACTCTGTGTGTGTGTCTCTCTCTCTCAAAAATAAACATTACAAAAAATTTAAAATATAAAATCGTGGACGTGAAGAGTAACAATGATGTATCAAGGACTATTTGATTGGTAGGTGCTACCTGACAGTCTTCTTCTGTGTTTTGCTTCGTATTTGCCTGGCTTTCCAGACCATTGCACATCAACTGGTATTGCAAAGTAATACCAAGTCCTGGGGGTGTTCTGGAATAACAGGAGAGGATTCTGATTTCTAAATGTCAAGCACATGAACTGTAGTTAACTCATTCCTTCATTTTTTCATGGCTTTTGTTTACTAATTTGCTTCTTTATTTTATTTCATTTCCTGTGGTTGTTTATCATGTAACAATTGTTGGCTACAAGCCTAATTTTAAAAACTACGACAGCAATGTGGCCACGGAGCCACATGCTGACCACCTTGCCTGGAATTTGTAAATTTGCTGGCAGTGTGCCGTTATTATTTTTATTGCTTCAAATGACAATAACTACTGAATAAATATGACCAAAGGGAGCTGTCACCAGAGTATGTCTGCATAACCACTAGAGCTAGGGCTCATGGTATCATGATGCACACTCAGTCCCCTGTGGCCCTTGTTATACCACAGACCCTAATACTGCCCCATAGACACATGAAGGACATTCAGCAAATTGGCTGAAACGTTTATGCTTATGTGGCAGGCGGGAGCCACTATACTCGTGTCCTGCTAACCACTGATACTGATGCAGACTAACTTGACTTCCTATAGACGAGTGAGGCAGTAAAGCCCACTATGCTTTGGTCTTGCCCACAGGTGCTGTTTGTGAGATACTAACTGTTGGGGTTGAGTGAACTCAATGAATGTCACCCAAGTTCAGGACCAATTGAGAGACAGAGGGACAAGAGTTAGACAGTTGGAAATGAGAATTACCACCTTTGTTACTGATAACACTATGCTGGGAGACATGGCTTAGTTATGGTCAAAGGCTTGCATACCATTCTTTTTGACTAAACAGACTCGTGTCCCAAATGCCATGCCTCCTGGGAGACGGAGCTGGCCCTGGTAAGCCCCCACTGAGTAGAGAGAGCAGAGCAGAAGGTATGCTTTCTCCAGGCACGCAGACATCAAAAATCCCCAGACAGGAGGGGAGGGGCTGAGCCCTGCCAGCTCAGATCTTTTCCTCCACTCACCACTCAGATCCATTCCCCTTCTCCTCGCAAGGAATCCAAGGGCAGAAAGACCAGCACTGCTGTCCTAATAGGGACTTCTGACATAGGGAAGCATGAATCCAGGGGAAAGGCGGTTCCCAACCACCCCCAATACACTGTGTCCCAGGTCCTCTGCTAAGTACTCTACCTGCACAATCTCCTACACCACAGCTATCCTGTGAAGTGCTTTGTATTAACATGGAAGCTAAGGCGTCATAAGGCAAGACGTGTCCTCAGGATCACACAGCTAGAAAGTGAGTGAACAAAATGCATTGTTTAGTCTACCTTACCCCAAAGCCTATGCTCTTTTTTTTTAATTATTTTAATCTTTGTTTTTGAGAGAGAGAGCGAGTGGGGGAGGAACAGAGACACACACACACACAACACACACACACACACACACACACACACACACAGGCACACACACACACACACACAGAATCTGAAGCAGGCTTCAGGCTCCGAGCTGTCAGCCGGAGCCTGACACAGGGCTGAGCCAAAGTCAGACGCCAAAGCCTATGCTCTTAACCAGAGTTCTGCGAAGTCTCAGATGTTTTACATTCATAGTACTTCTTACCTTGGTGTGTACCTGGACAGAATGCCACATCACTCAATTTTCTTGGTTTCACTATCTGCTCAATGGAGAGAGCTACCAAGTTATCCTGATTTAGAGGAGAGAACTCTTACAAAGAATAGATCATAAATAACATAAAGAACGTTTGTAAATTACATTTAGCCGACACACACATGGATTCCCAGTGAATCCACATATGGATGAAAGATATACACTTTAAATGGGGAGAACAGTGTGCCCTGGTGCTTTTCAAAATGTTCTTTAAAACAAAATCTTTAAAAATGTTTATTTATTTTGAGAGAGAGGAAGAGTGGGGGGGGTGGGGAGGGACACAGAGACGGGGAGAGAGAGAATCCCAATCCCAGGCAGGCTCCATGCTGTCAGCCCAGAGCCTGATATGGGGCTTGAACTCATGAACCATGAGATCATGACCTGAGCTGAAATCAGGAGTTGGATGCTTAACCAACTGAGCCACGCACACGCCCCTCAAAATGTTCTTTATCTTGTGTGCTGATCCATGCTGGGTGATAGAGGTTAGCCTTGCTTCCCAGGAAGTGGTCAGTTGGGTCACATGGTGCTTGAGAGATTCTTTCATTCATTTGTCCATAAAATGCATGTATGGTGTCCTCTCCGTACCAGGAGATTTGGGGCTGAATCAGGGGATGCTCGGAGGGGGACAGATAATGCTCACGTGATACCCATCAGAGGAGAGGTGTAAGGTCTGCTCAGCCATGGTGGATTCTTGAGGGATGTTTTCTGCCGACTTGACTTTCATGCTTCTCAAACACACTTTCACTGATTTGACTGCCAAAAGTAAAACACTGTTTCTTTTCCTCTGCTCACAACCCTTTGGACACCAGACGTCTGGGGATTTTTCTCACACCAACCAATTCTCCACCTCTCTGCACACTTAACTGGGTGTCTTCATTGTTTACGACACCACCTACCCGGAGTTAGTGCAGACTCCACAGGTTAAGGACTTGGTTCCACAAGACTCCCTCCCTACCCCCACTTTAGATGCCAGTCACAACCCAAGTTGTCACTTGTAATTCTGACCAACCAACTATAACTTGGGGTTCCCACAAGCCCCTCCTCAGATTTGATAATTTGCTGTAACAGCTCACAGAACTCATGGAAACACGTTCACCTGTTTATAGTATAGGATATGATAAAGGACATGAATAGCCAGATGAAAAGGGACATATGTGGAAGGGTCCCAAGCATTGATGAGGTGCGCCACCCTCCTAGCACGTGATTGTGTTTGCCAGCCCAGAAGCTCTCCGAACCTTGCAGTTCAGGGATGTTTTATGGAGGCTTCAACACGTAGGGGTGGTCAATTTCGGACTCATTGTCCCACCCCTCTCCCTTGCCCAGATGATGGGGGTGAGGCTGAAAGTTCCAAGCCTCTAATCATGGTGTGGTCTTCCTGGTCACCAGTTCCCATTCACGAGCCTAGCAGGAGTCACCTCATTGGAACAAAAGATACTCCACCTCCCAGGAAAATCCAAGGTATTTAGGAGCTCCGTGTAAGGCACTCGCGTTATCTTCATCCCTCAGGAAATTACAAGGCTTTTAGGAGCTCTTTGTCAGCAGCCAGGGGCAGAGGCCCAAATACATATTCCTTTCTATGTCACAACTGCCTATAGCATCACCACAATGATAGACTTCATTCATTCATTCATTCATTCACTCAGTGTAGTGCCTCAGGGTGGTTGTGAAGCCATATATTTACTTCTCAAGACTCTCTCTCTGATTAAAGCCAATTGGGAAAAAAATTTTTTTTGAGCTCAAAATGGCAGTGTTTTATGGAAGCTGTCATTTGACGGTTAGGAAGATTTGACTTATTTATGAGTATCTTGTCTTCTTTTTGTGCCAAGGCAAGCATCTTTCAACCATGTATGGCAAACTTTCCTAAAGTGACTTATTTTCTACGTGGTAAAAATACCATGATAAAGAAAGCAGTAGGGCGCCTGGGTGGCTCAGTTGGCTAAGCATCTGACTCTTGATTTTGCCTCAGGTCATGATCTCAAGGGTTTGTGAGTTCGAGCCCCTCCTTGGGCTCTGTGCTGGACAGTGTGGAGCCTGCTGTCTCTCCTTTTCTCTTTCCCTCCCTTGCTTTCTCTCTCTCTCTCTCTCTCTCTCTCTCTCTCTCTCTCTCTCAAAATAAATAATTAAAACTGAAAAGAAAGAAAAAAGCAGTGAGAGTGCTTGGGATACTTAGATGGAACCAAGGTCTGTGATTCATCCTGTTGGGAACCTTTTCTCAGAGGGGCCCCTGGAAGAGAAACAAGGAGGACGAGTGGAGATTGTTCTGACCGTGTCCCACCCTCTTGCTGCTTTCTGTAGACACTGTCCACTTTGAGTCTTCTACTTGTAAAATTGGAATAATAATTACTATCAGATAAGTCCTAGGAATTCACTAGGTTTTTGTCTCAATTCTAATAGATTTCTTGACAGTCAAGATTCTCGGTCATTTCCTCAATATCCCTGCACACCTGTCCTCATTACTGCATCCAGAGTGCCCTCTTGACCTGAGCTATAAGCTTCTGTTTAGGGGAGAGACATCAGTCCTGGTTGGTTCATATCATGTCTTTCCTTTCAGGATGTTCTTTTCCCTTTCTCTACTTCCTGAAATACTAGTCATTCTGCAAAGAATAGCATGGGTCCCTCTCTTTGATAAAGGTTTCCCATAATTGCAGTTTCTCATGTAGATATTCCCCATCTCGAGAGTCCCAGAGCTCCTGGTATCTAACTGTATTCTTTATATTACTTAACTGTTCGCTCTGTGTTTATGTTTCCTCCCAGCTGGATGGTAAGCTCATGTCTGGGAAGCCCTATTTCTTATTGTTTTAAATGTTTATTTATTTTTGAGAAAGAGAGAGAGTGTGAGCAGGGGAGGGGCAGAGAGAGAGGGAGACACAGAATCTGAAGCAGGCTGCAGGCTCCCAGCTGTCAGCAGAGAGCCCGACGCGGGGCTCAAACTCGTGAACCACGAGATCATGACCTGAGCCAAAGTTGGGACGTTTAACTGACTGAGCCACCCAGGCGCCCCGGGAAGCACTATTTCTTAGATGTCTTTCATTAGAGCCCTTGTCTTTTGTTAGAGGCTAGAACAATGCTGTGCTCATCCCAGATGCTCCACAAATACTTGGTTACAGAATAAACCCACGAGTCCTCTTGTGCTGAGATTCACTAAATCCTGAGCTCCATTGTTGACTCACACCTGGAAGGGCTTTTCAGTGGACCGTTCTTTTCTTCCTAGCCCTTCTGTGTGCTGGAGTGAAAAGCTTGAACTTTGGTGTCAGAGAATCCACCACTGACGTGTTAAATGACTACAGCCAAGTTTTTATTCAAAGCCCTGAAACCTCGGCTGTCTCATCTGCATGGGAGAGATAATACTTTTCTCCTAAGAGTGTAGGAAGTCACTTTCGAGGAGAAGCTGGCACGGTGTTTGGCACTGAGGAGGTACCTCTTCTCGCTGCCCCCTTGGACTCCACTCAGGCTGCACCTTCTTCACTGCCTTTAATCAGTAGCTCCCGAGTGCCCATTCTGTTCAGTGGAGTCCTGATTAATGAAAGCTTCCTAAGGAAGCTCAGCTTGGTGCAAACAAACTCACAAAAACCTCCTCTAAATCTTGTGAAGCAGAGCTGTCTGGCTGTATTAGCATGACAAAACCACCCCAGGACAGAGCTATTTGTCCCAGTCCAGTTGAAGAGGGAGCCATGTTGGCTCAGCAAAATGACCAAGTGCTTTAAATATATTTGGATTCACACTGTTTTCTTTCTGTGCTCTCCCTCTTCCTTCCCCTCCTCAACAACCCAATTCCTCAATAGCTTTGCCTCCACTCTGCCACAGAAACATGATCTGACATAATTAATACTCTTCGATTAACTGATTGTAGTTGAATGAGAATGAGTTTCAGCCAGTCCTTTACCCCAGCACACTGGTGGTGTGAAAGACTTTGTCCATGATAAGAGAGCTCCAGCATCAGCAAGCAGAGAGATTTCCTGGAGCAGGAAAATTCTGCAGTCCTAGTCAGCTGGCTCTAAGGTCAACCTTTGACATATCCCAAACTTAGCATTTTTAAGGTGATCGGGTATATTGACTCAGAGGTAGTAACATCTTTCTTCTTCCTCGATGGCTTGGTCTCCTCCTCTCTGGGGGGGGAGTTGACTGGGCTAGGTTCTGGGGCTTGTTCTAGTGGCTGGCAGGGACTGGGATCCAGCCTCTGAAGGGTTCTGTTCCTTGTCATTGGTACCCTGGAAGGTAGCTCCCCTCTTGCTTGAGTGATGGCATCTGAACCTCATTCTAAACCCTGTCCACCTTATTTTCTATTTTGAGACCCAGGGATGCACATTGTACATTTTTCAATACACTAGATATGATTTTATTTTAAAAAAATTTTTTAACGTTTATTTATTTTTGAGAGAGAGAGAGACGGAGCATGAAGAGGGGAGGAGCAGGGAGAAAGGGAGACGCAGAATCCGAAGCAGGCTCCAGGCTGAGTTGTCAGCACAGAGCCCAACACGGGGCTTGAACCCACGAACCGTGAGATCATGACCTGAGCCGAAGTCGGATGCTTAACAGAGTCTGAGGTGCCCCTAGGTGTGATTTTAATCAGCATTTCATTAACAGATTTTCCACACTCTGCAAATCCTCATAAATCACAACAGGCAGAGTGGCATGGTAGAATGATTATCAGGCCAAGAGACAGGAGACCCAGGTTCAATTTTATCTTTGATCCTCTGTTCTCCAGGCCCTGCTCTGGGCGTCGGGCAACCAAAGACCATGAACACTGAGCCTCAGCCTTCACAGGCATTGAAGGTTTCTGTTCTAACTCTGCCTCTTGGTAACTGTGACCTTGGATTGGTGCATTTACTTCTCTACATTGTGTATAGAATAACGGCATTGGAGTAAGTGAATCTAATACTCATTCCAGCTGTAGATTTCATGAATCTGTATGCAGCAGACTTGCATACAGGTCTTTGAATTAATACTTCAAAGTGATATTTCCTACTGTAGCACCCCTGTTTGTCTGACATCCTTGAACCCTTTTCTCTGTTTCTTCTATGGTTTCCATCTTAGTTGATGATGCGTGTAGCTGAGAAGCAGACCTCTGCTCTTCAGTAAGAGACACTTGCTGGAATTAGAGGTAGCCTAGTCCCCTTGGTTTCTCCTTTCTGAATCATGTGTCTCTCTTGAGTCTTCCTTCTGTCTTCACCAGCGCGTTGACTTGCATGTGTTATTAATACCTCTTTGTTTATCTTACCCAAGAATATAAGTGCTGGGCGTTTGTGTTGTGGCTCTTTCGAATCACATTTCCATAGACTTCTTCCTTACGCTTCCTGATTGTCCACACTCGTGTTTTCTCACCCAGTGGTTTGCAACCAGCAGCGATTTTATCCCTCCTCCCCAAGGAACACTTGGTACTGTCTGGAGACATTCCGTTGGCCACCACTGAGGGATCCCTGAGACGGGCATCTAGTGAGTGCAGGCCAGGGGTGCAGCGGAACATCTTCCAATGCATAGGGAAGCCCCCACAACAGCAAGTCGCCAAGCCCAGCATGTCTGTAGTGCTGATGTTTAAAAAACCTTGTATAATCATTTTGAATGCCTTAGGTGAAGAAACCAAATATGTCCGTTTCCATGTGAGAAGCAAGCAGTACAGTGCTGCCTGACAAGACAGAGAGGCGTTATTCATTTTTGTTTGACTAACAACCCCCCCTGGGGAGGTAAGCGGATCCACAGTGAGGGCACATTTCTGGGTGTTACAATCATACAAGCACATCCAGGAAGGGAGGTCTGCCTAAAACCACAGTGTGATACTTCCTAAAATACTTTGAAACATCTACAGACTGTTCTGCTGGGATTCTTAACCAAATGCAGTAAGACTAAAGGCCCTCAGGCAGTCCAATTGAGCTGTGTTCAAAAGGGGACGCTTGGGGAGAGGACAGCCACCAGGACTGCAGCGATGGCTTCTGAGGCACTGTGCACCTGCTGTGAGCCAAAACTGTGAGCAAGAGCCTTGAGTAGGGTGAGATTTAACTTGATGACAAATTTTAGCACAGTGTCAGGCCCTCTTAATGGGCAACAGTGATGCTTGCTTCAAGAGGAGAGGTTGGCTAGACTGGCATTCATTTTGCTTTATTTTGTAATCCTCAAGTTAGAATTGATGATTCTCTCCAAGCCTGTGATAAACTGTTCTAGAACAATGCTTGTAAAACTTTAATGTGCATGTGAATCACCTGGGGATATCATTAAAGTTCAGAGTATCTATAAGTACTTCTGGGGTGGGGACCAAGATGCCACATTTCTTATTCTTTTCTCTTTTCTTTTTTTTTCCTTCCCTTCCTTTCCCTTCCCTTCCCTTCCCTTCCCTTCCCTTCCCTTCCCTTCCCTTCCCTTCCCTTCTCTCTCCTTTCCTTTCCTTTCCTTTCCTTTCCTTTCCTTTCCTTTCCTTTCCTTTCCTTTCCTTTCCTTTCCTTTCCTTGTCTTTTCCTGTCTTTTCTTGTCTTTTCTTGTCTTTTCTTGTTTTGAGAGAGAGAAAAAGCCTGAGCCAGGCAGAGGGAGAAGCAGGCTCAACACCCATCGTGGAGTCCAACTCAGGGCTCTTATCTCATGACCGTGAGATCATGACCTGAGCCAAAATCATGAGTCAGACGCTTAACCGACTGAGCCACCCAGGCGCCCCAAGAGGCCACATTTCTAACAAGCTGTAGGTGATGCCGTATATAGATACAGGTGCTGCTGGGCCGTGGGCATACTTGAACTGACACAGTTTTAGAGTGTTAAAAGCTGGAGAGTATGTTTAAAGGTCATTTAGCCCAAGCCTGTATTTCACAAATGATGGAAGTGAGACCTGGGGACTCAAGGGCAGTCCTAGACACAGTATGGTGACCAGATGTCTGTGCCCAGCCTAGTCCCCACTCCCTTTCTCACTCTGGCCTCACTGCACAACCTTTGGCAAATCACATGCTGTTGCTGGGTCTCAGATTTCTCCTTTTAGAAACAAGTGGGCTGTGGTCCCTATGAATTGCGCTGTGATTTCCTCCGTGCCTCTGTCATTTGGATGCTGACGGTCACCGCTGCTCATATCTCCTTTCCTGTTGCCTCTGGCGGGGGTCGGGGTGGGGGGTGAATGTGGGGAATGCAGGAGGCACACCGGACAGATCGAAGATTGCTGGGGATGGTGACGGGGTGACGTCAGGGGGCGCAGGTGCCGTCCTCATTTGATGAGCACACCGCCTTGAGGTGGGCTTTCACCTTGGTCACAAATGAATCCGGGCACCCATCAAGCTGGCTCAGAGCCCCCGCTGATGTGATGAGATGCACAGAGCTTAATGTGAACTGGCATCCCTTGCTGCCGTGACACAAGCAACAAAGCAAAATCAGCGCCCCGTGGCAGTGAGCACATCCCCCCGCCCCTCCGCAGGTACCGGAAGTTCTCTTCGAATCCCAGGGATGGTCCTTCGATTAATATTGCACCGGAAGGCAGCAAGGAGAGGGAGAGAGGAGAGCACACACAGACCTTTGCCTTCGTTCACTTGAACCCCTTCGTTACTCATCTGCTGTAATGTCTGCCCTAGTATCTTGTTGCTTTTCAAGTCGTTGTTATAACTAACCACCGTGGTTAGCTTTGGACATCCCTCTGGGAATTCCTAAGGCATTTCTCACAACTCATTCAAAAATAATGATGATACCTCTTCTCGTGGATGGTTATTATTGCTAAAGTTTCCTTTCCCTCCCATAGCCATTCTTAACACTTCCTCTCTGTGTTCCATAGCAGCATCCAGTGAAGACATTTTTAAAACTTGAGGGGAAAAAAATCAATATTTTAAGCAATAAAAATCCATTGTTTCTCACAGGATTTTCATTTCAGGATTTTTGCAGACATCAGACAATAAATCTCCTTTGGATCCCTTTTAAATTATTAAGGAAAGGTAGCTCTTTTCATTCAGTTTCGAATAATAGCAAGACTGAAACACAGCACTTCAGCGTTGGCCTAAATTCAGTCCTGCGGGCTGGTGGGAAGTGGACCCACTTCCAGAATAGAATCAGGTTATCTGGTTGAAATCCAGACACCTTGTGATGATTCTCCACGCGAGTGAGGTTGTTCCCAGTAGTGTATTAGGCAGGACGCCAGGGGTGGGAGACCAGTGTTCTCTAACAAGATCAGAACTGGAAGAGCTGATTAGACCCGTGAGATGGGGCAGGAGTGGATAATGAGTGGTGGAGAGGTCAGTTCGGTGCTACTGCTTTCCTGGGCCTGCATTTCAGAAGCAAGAAGGCACTCCGTGAAATGAAAACGTAACCCATTTAGTGTTGATGAAATGACATTCTTGTGTTTGCAATCCATTACTAATCTGTGGACCTCAGTGCTCCTTGGAAGCACAGAGCCCAGCGACGTTCGTGGAATGATGAATTTTGTAGATGTTCGTGCAGGAGATTGGGATTTTGTGGATCCAGAGATCGGTGCCATCGTTTCTGCCACCGTCATCTGCAATCAATATGTGCTTTCAGCATACACGCCCTGGGTGACTACGGTGGGCACGGCATGGTCCTGGGCACAGATGATTTTGTCTCGCTAGCATCTGATGCGTGATAGCTACCGAAGTTTGTTGAAGGGGTCAGTGTCTGAATGAGTGAATGAGTACCCTAAGGCAAATGAGGCCTGTTCCTTGTCCTCATCAGCTTTCAGAAGAGTGTAGTCTGGAGCAGATCAGTCATGTTCTTGTGCCTCACTTTCTCCATCTCAAAAATAATAGAAACAAACTAGACCTTTACAGGGTTAACCTGCGAACTCATTCATCCTCGCCCCTTCAGATAAGCAGAAACACTTGCCTACCGATTACTAAGGAACGTCTCAGTCGTTGCATTAGCTGGGCTGTGGGTAGGATGGTGGTCTTTATCTTTGTTCTGTTGATATTCAGTGGGAAAGTGATAATAACTACAACATACGGCCCCATTCCTTTGCCATCATTGTGTTTTGATTGTCGCTATTCTTGCCTTACTCCTCACCAGTTAGAGGGAAAAGAAAGGCAAGGATGAGGAATTTGGGACTATAAGGCATTTATGCTTACATGGCACATGGGATTTTGTACCATGTGTTTTGTTAGGTAGAGGAGAATTAATTCAGTGTCCAAAAAAATCCTAATATATTTTTGAGGTAACAGAATGTTGTGAAAAGAAAAGAGGCTGGGCTTGGTATCCAGGCAGACCCTGTTTTGAATTCGGTCTATGTGTGATTGCAATCCAGTTACTTAACTTCTCTGAGCATAGGTTTTCCTCTGACCACGGGGAAGTCTAGATCCAGCAAAGTGCTTCACCTGTTCTGATTATTATTTAGGTCAATGCTTCGAGGTATCTTTGCACATGCCTCGGTTGACAGCTAAGGTTGTGTGTGTGATAAGAACGAGATCCAACCTATGTTCATCACTCTAGGACATCAGGGCCTCTTTAGAAGCTATCTTTAAAAGTATATGGTGGGATCAGTTGTGCTTCATGAACTAACCTAAAAGGATTCTTTTCCTGGAGAATCTGACCCAAGCCAGGTGACACAGAAAGGTAGAACAGCATCGCTGGACCCCCTCCTTCATCGTTAACCCCTTTCTCATTCTGGGCACGAATAGCCACCAATGCCACGATCCTGCTGGGGATCCGCGTAAACAAACGTGTGATTCCAGGTCTTCAACAGACAGTTCTGCTGGTGTGTGCCACATGACACCTGTTAAACACAGGCAGTTTGTTGAGCAAGTACTAGAACATGTACCGAGGCAAGGTCGTAGGCAGAGAGGAACTCCATTAGCTTGGTTTTTTCCACTGGGGCCCTTGGAGTCTGGGGACCCAGCCGTCTCCCGGTTTGTACTCACACCTTGGCAGGATTCTGGATTATTGCTTCCCGACTACTGTTCTGGATGTTCGGTTAAAGGACCATCTCAGCGAGGACCTGAGCCCCCTACTGCTGAGAGGAACCCGCACTGTCCTCCTGGTGTTGGGTTTAGGAGTGTTGGTGTCAGGAGGGGGCGTGCTGGGATTTAGCCCCAGGATCATGCCATCTGGTTGGAGGCACAGGATGGAGGAAGGCAGACCTTCCCCACTCCTTTTTGGAGACTTTATTTGCTCTCTCCCCTTCTCTACTTGGTGACTACTAAGTCCAAATGGAAGGTAGTGACTGCTAACCCGAAAGAAGTGCTCGTCTTGGCCGAGGTAAGAATCACATCTCCTATTCCGGGAGAAAGGCATTGGATAGGTTGTGTTTCTGTTCATTTGTTCACATGTTTTCAGAAGCGCAGTCCTTCCCTCCCCTCCTTCGATTACAAGGATAATACATGTTCACGGCATTTGTGTCAGAAGAAATAGGAAAGCATAAGGAAGGAAAAAAATCACTCAACTTCCACCAGTGAGAGGTGACCCTGTTGACACGTAGGTGTATTTTCTTCTTTTTAAGCATAGTTTTTACCTACTTGAAATACCATTGCATATATAACTTAAAATCTTGGGCTTCCACTTAAATTTTTAGTATAAACAAATACCCATGTTATCAGAACCTAAAAACAGTTTTATCAGCTCTGAGAAGGCAGTGCATGGGTGTAGACAGTTTACTATTAAATTCTCAGGGCCTAGCAAATAAGTATTTGGTGACTAAAATGAATAGGAGTATTCTGACATATGGATGTTCAGTGTTCTACTGATAATATTGACATTTCCAGTTTGTTTGCTTTTATATGTAATACGTCAGCAATCACCTATCACAAAGTTCTCTTGTACTCATTATTTTCTTCTGGTAGATTCCCAGAAGTATAATTATACTTCTTGTTCTTGGAACTTAGGACCAAACTGCTTTCCAGAAAGGTTGGGTTAATTTATACTTCCACAAGAAGTACGCAAAGGGGCACATGTCACTGTACCCCAGGCAGATCGTGATGGAACACAGACATCGAGGGCCACTTGGGCGGCTCCATCCATCTGGAGGGTGGACGAGAGCAGCTTCGGGTGAGTCGAGGGGAAGGTGGTTTTTAATGGGATCTGAAGAGTGAAAAGTGCCATGTACCTTAATTTAAAAATCTAGTAAGTGCAAACTGGGGCCGAGAGTAAAGAAAAAAACCTTTTAGGGAAACTAAAATATACAGCTTTCGCCTGCTCAGGGGACCTACCAGCCAGCCCCCAAGAGCCTTGGAGAGGAGCCTCCATGCTAGGAGCTAACAGTAACCTTGTCTGCCTTCACCACTCAGTGTCAAACACTTTAACGTGGACGAGGCTCACGCCAAACTCTCTGGGTGACACTAATCCCTGATTTAATTACCCTTGACAGTGTGTGATGGGCCTTAACAAGCTAGAGTCCCTAATGAGCTACATCTTGGGGTTTTGGAGCCTTACCTGAAGGGCGTGGCCCTCACCCAGGCTGACTCTGGCGGAAGCAGAAAACCAGCTCCCAGCTCAGGGATCTCAGTGCTAGTGACAGAGCAGTATCCGGTGACCTGCAGAGTATGCATCTAAGTGGGGAGATGACACACGATATTTCCCTGGTCCTAAATCATTAGAAAGTAAGAACTGCAGGGACGATTTCAGGAGTGTCAGCATTATGTGGGCGCCTTGCCACTTTCTCTGCCACTCAGTCATCTTCCTGGGCACAAGCACTATTTTTGCTTTTAAGCTGTTCATTACAAGTCTCCTTATTGGCATGCCGTAGGGCTGGGATGGGAGGGTGTGCCCGCCAAGTACTCTGGAGGGATGTCCCTAGCCTTATAACCAGGGTTACATAAACCACCCTGTCCAACACTGGGCAAGGTTTATCCCTCATCCTCTCTGTTAAACGAGGTAAGATCACTGCTTTGAAAAAGGAACTTCAACAGGAATAAACAACAGAAAAGAAAGATCAAGTGAATTTGAAAAAGTAGATCAAGTTACAGAGTAGGATTTAGCCATGAATAAGGTTGTCTAGTCACAAACTCTGTGACCTTGTTCATTAACCTTTGCAAAGTCTGTTTCCTCATTTGTGAAATGCAGAGAATAGTACTCACATTGTAGGACTCTTGTTAACGTTAAAAGACAGAATGCGCCTGGGCGCCTGGGTGGCTCAGTTGGTTGAGTGTGTCCAGCTCTTGGTTTTGGCTCAGGTCGTGATCTCATTGTTTGTGAGATTGATGTCAGGGCAGAGCATGCTTGGGTCTCTCTCTCTCTTTCTGCCCTTCCCTGTACACTTGCACAAGCTCATTCTGTCTCAAAATAAATAAATGAACATTTTTTAAAAAAAGACAGAATACACAAAGAAGATAATAGAGCATGGCCTCTAGCACCTTCTTAGGGTTCCAGAAACGAGAGGTGCTTTGTTGGTGTTGTTAGGTTCTCATAATTTTCCTGTTCTTTTCTTCACTTTTTCCTCAGGTGCACATTTTGCAGAGACATTCTGACTCCCAGGCTGCGGAAGATTTGGGTTGGCAGTGCTTCTAGATCTGACAGTGGCATAGATCTTACATCCTGCTTCCTCGTCACTGGGTTCCTCCGGTCCTACAACGGCTGTTCTGGAGCCTCTTTTCTGCATGCCCCACCTCCCTAAACCATTCTCCTATCCTGAAACTGATTTTACTTTGACCTTGATGCTATCATTATCTCGGCCATTCATGTCTGGTCCTTAACATCCAGGATATGAATTTCTTGGAATTCACATCAACTTGTTCTAGGAACTCAGTGATTGCACAGCTCTTACACCTTCAGCATTTTTTACATTGTCTGAAGCTGATTCGTCACTGTGCTTCCCCAGTAAGATGAATCTGATCTCACCATTTGATGAAACCTGGCGTCTTCATCTACTGGTCTAGTTGAGCACATTGACCTGGGCTTAAAGCCTGAGTAATCCTAGTAATGGCACCATCTTTCTTGGAGCACGTCTGCACCTTTGACAATCAGAGGCCGATTCTCTAATCTTAAAAGCATACTTCTTTTTTTGACTAGTTATCATATTCCTATTTCATGTTGATAAGAAATTCCAAACCTCATATCATAGAGTGGAGATAAGTGATTGCCATGTCCTAAGGCCAGTGGCTGATCCAGACTTTGCTGGGTCGGGTTGCTAGTTGAACCTACTTTTTTCTCTTTAATCCAGTCTATGACATAAACCAACTCTTTCCCTCAGGTGCTCCCACGGGGAATTAGTCCTTTAGAGTCTTGTCTAATACCCAAGGAGTATAAACACACAGTTGAAATCACAGAAGGGAATAGTCATTTTATCACAGATGTTTCTTCTAGACTTCAGTTTGGGAGTTGCTTATAGATCTTGTATTTGGTGCATATGTGCACAGACAGGCATGTACAACTTCAAAAATAGCAATGGTACCATGAGCCCCCCAAACTAAGGGGAAGAATATTTTTTTCATTGTGGGCTTTTTCAAAAGTTGCTTGTTTGACTTTTGAAAACAACGTATGGAGAATCTGAAGGTAAACATTTTAACTTGCTAATAATGTTAGACTTTGGGAATTTTGATCAAATTAAGCAGATAAAATGTGGTTCACTGTCTCTGAATTCACCATAGAAAGGCCAGTTCCGGGCATAGAATCCTTCCTGTGCGTAGTAAGATTCGGGGTGAGTATAGCCTACACAGGTAAGAAAGAATCTCTCCAGTAGTTGTGCAAAGAGTGAAATGGAAGCTTGCTTATTTTCTTTTTTCATACGGTACTTCCAAGTTATGACTCCTCTTCAGAAATGTATTCTTTGCTCGAATTCATCTAATGACAAGAGCTTATGTGAATAATCTTAAATCCCAGGTAGGATTGTAACTAAGAAATGATGAAGGCCTCCGTACGTTTTTGCTCTTCATTTGAAACTTAACATTTGTATTATTATCATTTTTTTTTTATCGGAACCTGATGATTGCTTCACCGGGGCATTGCGAGTCACTATTTGTAAAGAAATTGCATCTTTCTGGAATAAAGGTCATTTTCTGTTGGTGCATAAGTTGACATGAAAAATTACATCGACAGCAGGCATTTATGTTTTGAATCCTATGCGTACAGAATGTGGTTGACCTGACAAACCGTTTAAATAAATCATCAAAATGGGATGCCATCCATCCAACAGTTTTGAAAGAACTTGAGAGTGAAATTGTAAAACCATGGGCCAGATGTGTCCGATGACACCTCTAGAAGTAACCTGATTCACGGGAAGGCCTGTGTAGCTGTCAGAAACACCTAAGGAAATGCAGAAGGGACCCCGGGCCGGCATATCACCCTTCTATTGCAAGAAATGGGCGGAGCACTTATTGAGAGAGAGTCATTGAAAGGCTACAAAACCACAGCCAAAGTGGAAGAATAGCCTAGTGGTTAGGATATTGGGTTTCAGACCCAGACACGGCGGATCAGACGTGCTGAAGCTGTTCAGTTGTGGAGAAGGTACTGGTTGTGGGAAGAACAGGAGAAAATACGGTGACATGGGTGAAGAACTGGCCTAGATGTCAAGGAAAGCGATAAATGGGTGCTTCTCGGAATAAAGAGCATTAACCGAGGGGTCTTCTAGAAACCACTACTTCAAAATTTTCCATTTAACATTTTAATATTTTTATAGAAGAGAGAGGCCATAATGAAATTTCTTTAGTGTGCAATCGACATTAAAGGCTTCCACATACAGGAATGTCAAGCCAATAGAAATAAATTTCAGAAATATTGCAGAAGATTAGACAAGGGAGTTGAAAGATAACTTTTGTAAAAAATTAAAGTTTCATTCTTTGCCACTCAGATGATTATGGCCTGCCTGCACAAAATTTGTCTGATGGTTCCCATGATTGTTTACCCCTCTTCATGCCTTTGTTGCTTGTTATTTATGTTATTTATTTGGCATGGAGCATATGTTAGCTTCAAAATGTTATTTACCTTTTTCCATTTATACCTTGAATCTCCAGTCATATTGTCTTTTTCTTTCTGGTATCATTAGGTCCTTAATAAACCTTTAATGGTATTCTTCTTTTAAATTTTTTAAAAAATGTCATTTATTTTTGAGACACACACACACACACACACACACACACACAGACAGAGAATGAGTAGGGGAGGGGCAGAGAGAAAGGGAGACACAGAATCTGAAGCAGCCTCCACGCTCTGAGCTGTCAGCACAGAGCCCAACGCGGGGGCTCGAACTCACAAGCTGTGAGATCATGATCTGAGCCGAAGTCGACGCTTAACTGACTGAGCCACCCAGGCGCCCCTAATGGTATTCCTGATGCTTACCTTAGCCCAGATTCCCTAGAAATTGGGACCTAAGGGGTAAGTTGTGATGATTGTTGGCAAGGCATGGAGCACAAAAGAGGCAGGGCAGTGAGCAGGAAGGACAAGAAGAGTTACGTGGTGATGCGTTAGGATGATGGCCTTTGCTTCATGACACCAGCAAGAAGACATAGCAGGTGACTTGGTACCTGCCAAATGTGGGCATATATCTGTGGATAGGGCTCTACCACACCTTGGAATAGTTTGTGGGATGGGGAAGGACAGATCATCTATCTGCCTGGCTCCTTCCCTTCTCCTTTCTCCTCTTGGTCAAGGTCTGCGTCGAAGCTTACTCCCCTGTGCTTCTGGATTGCATGAACTGGCTCCTGCAGTGGCGACTCAGCAAGTCAGGTCTGCAACCCTAAAGCGTGGTGCTACATCTGATCCTGAAGTTGCAGGTGATGCCAAGACTCAAGGGGTATGGCTGATTGTCCTGGTTGTATGTCCCCAGCCAAGGGGGAAGGTCTGTCCCTCCCAGGTAGTCGTTGGTTAGGGCCATGCTGGATAGGATCAATTCATCAGTCACAGAGGCTGTTGAGGTGGAAGCAAGCAGCTGAGGGTCTTAGAGGCAGATGAGACCAAGGCAATCAGACACTCAAAAGCTGTATCTGATAGAAGGGGGAAGAAGTGGAGGAGGAAGGGGAGGAGGAGGAAGAGGAGGAGGAAGAAGGTTGGTGTTAAAGGAGCACTGCCAGCAAGAAACAGAGCCAAGAAAGTACCTGAAGAGGTCATCAAGCATCAACAACAAATAGAGGCAATTTTTAATGTAACGGTAGGTTCAGCCCTCTTTAAAGAGGTGAAGACCAAGAGACGTTCTAATTAAATGAACATAGATTTGTTCGCAACATCTTGGAATATTAGAAATGAGGGGCATCCTTTGAAGCTTGAAGGAGAGACTTAATTTGGGAGAAATGAAAAGGGGTATTATTATTACTTAATACAGTGAGCGGGTGGTAAACACACAGAATGCATTACCCTCCGAGGTGACACTGTCAGAAAATACAAATTGGTTGAAGAATAATTGAGGCAAGTTTATATTTTATGGAGCCGTAATCGGCTACTAGGAGGAAATTAGGGTGTTTAGGGTACTAACCCTAACCTTTGGAGATTGAGATCACAAAAGACGGTAATGTCCTTCCTTTAATATACTTGGTGTCATTTTCAGTGACCGAATCCTGCTCTGAATGGATCATTGGTCTGAGCCAATACAGAGTGTTTTACATGCCTATTTTTATCATTAATATCCCTGGTAATTATTTCTGCATCTATGAGTTCCTTGGTGTCTTAGTCGGTTAAGCATCTGACCTCAGCTCAGGTCATGATCTCAGGGTTCATGGGTTTGATCCCCGTATAGGGCTCTGTGCTGATAGCTCAGAGCCTGGAGCCTTCTTCAAATTCTGTGTCTCTCTCTTTCTCTATGGCACTTCCCAAGTTGTGTTCTCTGTCTCTCAAAAATAAATTAAGAAAAAAAAACATAAAGAAAAAGAATATCTGCATCTATGTTCATCAGGGTATTGACATGTAGCTTTCCTAGTTTGTAGTGTAATTTTCTTGCTTTGGTATCAGTGTAATAAGGCCACATAAAATGAGCTCAGAAATGTTTCCTCTTTATCATTTTGGAAGAGTTGAGAAAGAGTCAATGTTAAGTGTTGCAGGGAGTGTGGCTGGAGTTTCAAAAAATGAGTCCCCAAACAATATGCAGTTAAGTGAAGGTCCTCATACTGGAGTCAGATTGAGGCCCTGACTCCAGAATGGAGTTTCTCTTTATTAGGATAATTGCTAAAGACTACGTGCATAAAGTCAGCTAAGCAAGTGTGTTAATCAGTCTAGCGGTTTAGCTTTTCAAGGTTGAATTTTGAGTTAATTGGTTTCTATAACACTAGGAAGGGTCAGGTGTGAAGGAGGATCTGGCCCTGGAGGATGTTAATGTCTCTAGGCATTCCTTAGGAGCCACAGCCAAGTTCAGCTATGTAAACATGTCCTAAGGCCTTGCACCTTCTCCAGCCCTTCCCTTTTGAAGTCTTTTCCTTTGATGCTTCTCTCCTGCATCTCCCACAATTAAGTATTTTTAAAATTATTTAATAGAATTATCCTGGAATATATCTAGTTTTGGGTTTGGTTTATTGAAAGATATTTGATACTGTTTCATTGATTATTATTGGGTTGTTCAAACTTTCAACTTCCTTTCAATTCAATCTTGGTAGATTTTGTGTTTATAGGAATTATTATCTTTATCTAAGTTGTATACATTTTTGACATGTAGTTATAATAATCTGTTATTATATCTCTCCTTCCTTCCCTTCCTCCTTCCATTTATCCTTTCTTTCACTCTCTGTCTCACTCCAGGAAAAAAACAAAACAAAACAAAACTGAAGCTGCTTATATTTCCAAGAAAAAAACAGATCTGTTAATTGGATTGATTTTACTTTTTAAATTTGTCATTCTCTATTTGATATTTATGATATACACCATGTTAATTCCTTCTGCCAACTTTGACCTCAGTTTCCTCTTTTTCAAATGTTGTGAGATGTAGGCATCTTATTTATTAAAATGTTTTTTTAATGTAGGCGTTTTCCATCTTTACTACTTTTTTATGTTGAATCTCATAGGCTTTAGTATGTTGTGTTTTAACCTTTTTTTTTTTTCATGGTCTGGAGACAAATTTTCTTATGTTATTTTATTTTACCCTCGTGTTTGTTCAACAGTGTGCTGCTTAATCTTCATATAATTTTGAATTTTCTCTTTTCCTTAAGTTATCGCTATCATTTTTCATTTTTTTTCATAAAAGATCCTTGGGATAACCACATTCCCTTTAAATCGCTTTATATTTGCTTTGTGACCTAGTATGTGATCCAATGTAGGCAATGTTTTATTTAAGTGTGCTTGATAGGAAGATGTATTTTGCTGTTGTTGGGTAGAACGTTCTGTATGGAATTGATTCACACATTTGGTTTATATCTTTTTCAAGTCTGGTTTTTAAAACGATTATTATATATAGTCTCTCTGGATGATATACCAGTTATAACAAGTGGGTTCTTGAAGTCTATTATCTATGATGTTGCTGTCTATTTCTCCCTGCAGATGTATCAATATTGGCTTTAAATATTCAGGTGTTGGGGACACATGTATTTATAACTGTTGTATCATGCTATTGATTCAAACCTTTAGTCATTATGTAATGAACTTGTTTTCTCTTGTGGCAAATATTGACTTCCTGTGTATTTTAAGCATAGCTGACTCCCCGTTTTTTACTACCCCTGTTGTAAACATTTGCAGAAAATATCTATTTCTGTACCTTCACTTTAAGGTTTACGTGTTTATAAATCAAAGATGTTTCCTGCAAATAACATATTTTTTAGTTTGCTTTTGTTTCTTTTTCATTGAACAGTCTATATGTCTGCATTGATTGGCATAATTCTCCATTTACATTTAAAGAAACTACTCAAATGTAAGAACTTATTATTTCCATTTTATTAACAATTTTCTTTATATTTTGTAGTTCTCTTGTTCCTAACTATGTTCCTCCTGTCTTTCTTAGTGGTTTGATCATCTTTGGTGATACAATTTGATTTTTTTCTCTTTAACCTTTGTGTATCTGCTATTACTGTGTTGAAATACGATATAAAACTATTATAGACATAAATGTCTCTTTAATCTGGTAACAAGATAACATCAATGTCATTAAAATGCTGTGCACTACTATTAATCCACATTATTTAAGTTCTGATACCACAATTTATTTCTTATGTTGTGTATATATTAAAGATTTTGTAGTTATTATTATTCCCAATACATTTGCTCATTTTCTCGTTTACTAGTATTATAATTGATTTACCCACCACCATAAAACTACTCCAATATTCTATCTATATATTTATTATAATCAGTGATATTTTTACTTTAATAAGATCTTTTTTTTTCCCTGTCCATTTATTTCAGTTAAAACTATTGCTTTTATCCCATCTTTAACCCTAGTGGTGATACATCGCATCAAATTTTGTTTAACGAGGGCAATTGTGATATCTCCTTGTTTAAAGGACAATTTTGTCCTATGTTTGATGGACAATTATTCTGGTAATGATATTCTTGTTTGGTAGTTTTCTTTCTCCTAGGATTTTCCACTTATTATTCCGTTCCCCTCTTGCATTAAAGTTTCTAATGTAGGGGCACCTGGATGGCGCAGTCGGTTAAGTGTCTGACTTCAGCCAGGTCACGATCTCGCGGTCCGTGAGTTCGAGCCCCGCGTCAGGCTCTGGGCTGATGGCTCAGAGCCTGGAGCCTGTTTCTGATTCTGTGTCTCCCTCTCTCTCTGCCCCTCCCCCGTTCATGCTCTGTCTCTCTCTGTCCCAAAAATAAATAAAAAAAGTTGAAAAAAAAATTTTTTTAAGTTTTTAATGTAAAATCTGCTGTCTCACTTCTAAGGGATTGTTGGATGGTAATTTTACCATTATTATTAAATTTATTACATACAATGCTTTATTAGTGTCACGTTCACAACATATTGATTTAAAAATTCTTTTCATTGTTTTATTTTCACTAATATAAATGTAGTCACCATCTTTAATCATACAGTTTTATTACAATATCATTAATTATATTCCCTATGCTGTACTTTTTAATTCCCCGTGACATTTATAGTATAACTTGAAGTTTGTATCTCTTAATCCCCTTTGTCTCCTTCACAAATCCTACCATCACCACTTATGTGGCAGCCACCATTTTGTTCTGTCTATTTATAAGTCTGTTTGGTTTAATTTTTTTTTTTTTAAGTTTTTTAAGTTCATTTACTTTTGAAAGAGAGAGACAGAGCATGAGCAGTGGAGGAGCAGAGAGAGGAGACATAGAATCTGAAGCAGGCTCCAGGCTCTGAGCTGTCAGCACAGAGCCAGATGCAGGGCTCCAACCCATGAGCAACAAGATCATGACCTGAGCCTAAGTCAGACATTCAACCGACTGAGCCACCCAGGTGCCCCTATTTGGTTCATTATTTTATGTTCATTTTTTGTTTGTACGTTTTGTGTTAAATTTAATATAATTAACTAATATGGTATTTGTCTTTCTCTGATGTATTTCACAATACATGATACCCTGAAGGTCCATTCATGTTGTTGCAAATGGCAGGATACCATTATTTTTTATAGCTGACTAATATTCCACTGTACATATACCACATTTTTATTCATTCATATTTGGATGGGCACTTGGTTTCCTTCCATGTCTTGGCTACTATAAATAATTCTGTAATAAACAAAATATTCACATATATTAGAATTAGGTTTTTGTTTTATTGTATAAATACTCATGGTGGAATAAATAGATCACTTTGTATTTCTACTCTTCTTTTTTTGAAAACTCCATACTGTTTTTTATTGTGGTGGAACCAATTTACATTGCTGCCAACAGTGTATGATAATTTATACACTTTTTTCCATATCCTTGTCAATATTTATCATTTCTTACAATTATTTTAGTCATTAAAACAGGCCTGAGGTGATATCTCATTGTGCTATTCACTTGCATTTTCTGGACAAACACTCATGCTGAGCAATTTTTCATTTCATTTCTTTTCATTTCATTTCATTTCATTTCATTAACTTTTCATTTTATTTTTTGGTTGTGGATGTCTTCTTTGTAAAATATTCAGGTCATCTGCCCATTGTTTAAATTACTCTGTGTGTGTGTGTGTGTGTGTGTGTGTGTGTGTGTGTGTGTGTGAGTGTGTTAGAGTTGAGTTGTATAAGATCTTTGTATATTTTGATTATTAACCCGTGTTTTTGAAATAATTTTTGCCAATATCTTCTCCCATTTGGATGTGGTCCTTTTGTTAAATTGCTGGGTTTGTGTGTGTGTGTGTGTGTGTGTGTGTGTGTGTGTGAACGTGTGCATGTGGTTTTAGTTGTGCACAATGTTTATTTTGATACAGTCACAATTGTTCATCTCTGGTTTTATTTTCATTGGATCCCAAGAGTCATTTATTAATTGTTAATGTCAATGTCTAGTTTACTCCTGTTCTTTATTTATTTTAGGAGACTTATAATTTCATTTTATTCTATTTTTTATATTTTTATTAAAACATATTGTCAATTTAGCTAACATACAATGTATTCAGTGTGCTCCTAGTTTTGGGGATATATTCCTGTGACTCACTGCTTACATACAACACCAAATGCTCATCCCAATAAGTGCCCTCCTCAATGCCCATCACATATTTTCCTCTCTCCCTGACTCTCCTCCCCATCAAGGGGAGTCCCCATCAAGGGAACTCTCCTCCCCATCAAGCCTCAGTTTTGACTCTATATTTAAGAGTCTCTTATGGTTTGCTTCCCTCTCTGTTTGAAACTATATGTTCCCCTTCCCTCGTCCCATGGTCTTCTGTTAAATTTCTCAAATTCCACATATGAGTGAAAACATATGATGTCTGTCTTTGTCTGCTTGACTTATTTCACTTAGCATAATACCCTCTAATTTCATCCACCTTGTTGCAAACGGCAGGATTTCATTCCTTCTCATTGCCAAGTAGTATTGTATCGTTTATACAAACGACTTTTTCTTTATCCATTCATCAGTTGGTAGGCATTTGGGCTATTTCCATAATTTGGCTATTGTTGAAAGTGCTGCTATAAACATTGGGGTATATTGCCCTTGAATCAACACTCCTGTATCCTTTGGATACATTCCTAGCAGTGCTATTGCTGGGTCATAGGTAGTTCTGTTTTTAATTTTTTGAGGACCCTCCACACTGTTTTCCAGAGCAGCTACACCAGTTTGCATTCCCACGAACAGTGCAAGAGGGTTCCTATTTCTCCACATCCTCACCAACATCTGTTGTTTCCTAAGTTTTTAATTTTAGCCACTCTGGCTGGTGTGAGATCGTAGCTCAGTGTGGTTTTGATTTGTAGTTCCCTGATGATGACTGATGTTGAGCATCTTTTCATGTGTCTGTAGGCCATCTGGATGTCTTCCTTTGAAAAGTTCCTATTTGTGAATTCTGCCCATCTCTTCACTGGATTATTTGTTTTGGGGTGTTGAGTTTGGTAAGTTCTGTATAGATTTTGCATACTAACCTATTGTCTAATATGTGATTTGAAAATATCTTCTGCCATTCCATGCCATTCCCATGCCTTTTAGTTTTGTTGATTGTTTTCTTTGTAGTGAAGAAGCTTTTTATCTGGACGAGGTCCCAATAGTTCATTTCTGCTTTTATTTCCCTTGCCTTCAGAGACATGTCAAGTAAGAAGTTTCTGTGACCAACATCAGAGAGGTTGTTGCCTGTTTTCTACTCTACAGTTTTGATGGTTTCCTGCCTCCCTTTTAGGTCTTTCATTCCTTTTGAGTTTGTTTTTGTATATGGTGTAAGAAATTGGTCCAGTTTCATTCTGCATGTTGCTACCTAGCTCTCCTAGCACCATTTGCCAAAGAGACTGTCTTTTATCCAGTGGATACTTTTTCCTACTTTGTCAAAGATTACTTGGCCATATATTTGTGGGTCCAATTCTAGATTATCTATCCTATTCCATTGCTTTATGTGTCTGTTTTTGTGCCAGTACATACTGGCGTGTTGATTACAGCTTTTAGTAGAAGCTCAAGTCCAGAATTGTGATGTCTCATGCTTTGGTTTTCTTTTTCAATGTTACTTTGGCTATTCGGATTCATGTGTAGTGCCATACAAATTTTAGGGTGTTCTAGCTTTGAGAAGAATTCTGGTGCAATTTTAATTAGGATTGCATTGAATTTATAGATTGCTTTGAGTAGTATTGATATTTTAACAATATTTGTTCTTCCATCCATGAGCATGGAATTTTTTTTTTATTTCTTTGGATCTTCTTCAATTTCCTTCATAAGTTTTCTATTGTTTTCAGCACACAGGTCATTACATCTTTGTTACATTTATTCTTAGGTCCTTTATGTTTCTTGGTGCAATTGTAAATGGGATCAATTTCTTGAGTTCTCTTTCTGTTGTTTCATTATTGGTGTATTGAGATGCAACCGATTGCTGTACAATGATTTTGTACCCTGCCACTTAGCTGAATTCATGTATTAGTTCTAGAAGCTTTTTGGTGGAGTCGTTCAGGTTTTCTATGTAGAGTATCATGTCATCTAAGAAAAATGAAAGTTTGACCTCTTCTTTGCCAATTTGGATGTCTTTTATTTCATTTTGTTGTCTGATTGCTGAGGGAGCCTAGGACTACCTACACTATGTTAAACAACAGTGGTGAGAGTGGACATCCCTGTATAGTGTTCCTGACCTCAGGGGGAAAGCTCTCACTGTTCCCCTATTGAGGATGATATTAGTTGTGGGCTTTTCATATATGTTTTTTGTCATGTTAAGGTATGTTCCTTCTATCTCGAATTTCTTGAGGATATTTGTTAAAAAATGATTCTGAGTGAAATAAGTCAGTCAGAGAAAGACAGATACCATATGTTTTCACTCCTATGTGGATCCTGAGAAACTTAACAGAAGACCATGGGGGAGGGGAAGGGGAAAATTATAAACAGAGAGAGAAGGAAGCAAACCTTAAGAGACTCTTAAATACAGAGAACAAACTGAGGGTTTATGGGGGGGTGGGGAGAGGGAAAGTGGGTGATGGGCATTGAAGAGGGCACCTGTTGGGATGAGCAGTGGGTGTTGAAAGGAAACCAATTTGACAATAAAGTATATTAAAAATAAAATTTTAAAAATTAAAAATTAAAAAAATCAAGGATGCTGTATTCTGACAAATGCCATTTGTGCATCTATTGACAGAGTCATATGGTTCTTATCTTTTCTTCTATTAATGTGTTGTTTCACTTGATTAATTTTGTAATTTTGAAGCAGTCCTACAGCCTAGGAATGAATGCCACTTGATAACGGTGAATAATTTTTGTGTACTATTGATATCGATTTGCTATTATCCTCTTGAGAATTTTTGCATCCATGTTCATCATGGATATTGGTCTGTAATTCTCCTTTTTTGTGAGGTCTCTGTCTGGTTTAAGAATCAAGGTAATGCTCACTTTATAGAATGAGTCCAGAAGGTTTCCTTCCGTTTCTACTTTTTTGGATCCTATCCTTCTCAAAGAAGCAATATTAAATCTGCTTTAAATGTCTGGTAGAATTCCCCTGGTAAGCCAACTGGACCAGGACTCTTATTTTTTTAGGATATTTTTTTATAATTGATTCAATTTATTTGCTAGTGATGGGTCTGTAAAAATTTTCTATTACTTCCCATTTTGAGTTGTTGTAGGGTGTGGGTGTCTATGATTTTGTCCACTTCCTCTAGGTTGTCCAGACTGTTGGCATATCATTTTTCATACTATTCTATAATAATTGATTATATTTCTGTGGTTTTGATTGTGGTCTGTTATTTTTCATTTGACAATTCATTTATCTGGGACCACTCTATTCTTTTTGAGAAGTCTAGCTATACCATTATCAATTTTTCTTTTCATAAAGAAAAAAGGCTCTTCGATTCATTGATCCGTTCTACTGAGTTTTCTTGTTCCTTGAGATAGGAGTGGATTGCAGTGTATTTTCTTCTTAGGACTAACTTTGCTGCATCTCAAAGGAAAAGAAAAAAAGGAAGGAAAGTAATTGAAAGGAAAGGAAGGGAAGGGAAGGGAAGAGAAGGGAATGGAAGGGAAGAGGGAAAGGGAAAAGGAAAAGAAAAGGAAAGAAAAGAAAAGAAAAGAAAAGAAAAGAAAAGAAAAGAAAAGAAAAGAAAAAAAGAAAAAAAAAAGAAAAACGCTGGTGCTATTTCCACCACACTAGAGCTGGTAATTTGGAGCACTTTGTGATCAGAAGACTTGGTGCATCCATGACAGGAAGGACTGTGTTGGTTCCCTGGGGGAAATGTCTGCTGGCAGAACTGTCCTGGTAAAGAGACCCCTCACGGCAGGGGGGTGGTGGGTGAGTAGAAGGTGGCTGATATAAGCAGCCCCAGCCTCCACTAGGGGTGTTGCATTGCTCTCTGAACTCTGACCTTGCAAGTGGGCAGTGGGTGAAGAGTGAAGATGGCATCACCTTGCTCTTCTGTCCCAGGTGGGAGATCTCACACCCACTGTTGTTCAGGGATCCCTAACAGAAAAGAAATCTCCTCTTCTATGCCTCAGGTTTCCGTCATATCTCTGCCCTCAACTCATCTCTGCCTGGGACATTGACATGCCTGGCATCACAGCTCTCCTGTGTTTTATCTCTGGTGCGTGGCTGGTATTAAAAACTCCAAACCTTACAGGACTCAGCAAGCCGTGGACCCAATCCCCTCCTCTGGAGGAGAGCCTCTCACCACTACATCTGGTGCCCTTCTGTGCCGGAAAAACAATTGCATGCCCGAGCAAGGGCCTGGAGTTTATGGTAAAGCACAGGGAAATCTGTGACCAGGTTATGTACCCACTGTGTGGGACTCTGTCCTTGCTGTTGAACAGTTGCTCAAAGGTACCAGGGGGTCTTTTGTTCTTGAGAGACTATAAACCCTCTTCCAAATGTACTCCGGGAGGGGGAACATTCTCTGCCAGTGCAAACCAGGATTTCCCCACGGCATGCTTTCTGCTCTGTGCCTCTGCCCCAACCCCAGGAGCATCACATCCCACCAGGTTTGATTCTGGAAAATGACACACACTTATGAAATCTCATAATTTGAGCTCCAATGTTTGCAAAAATGTGCAATATTAAATTCCTCCCAATTCCCGAGTTAAATTATTTGGGAGGAGTGCTTTGATTAAGTGAACCCAATGCAGTACTCTCTCTCCCCCTCTGTCTTTCTCCTCTCTGCAAAAAGAGTTCTATCCCCTCTTTGACACTGAGGCTTTTCTCACCCCCAATTTATGTCTCCACACAGAATGCCTGCCACGTCTCTCACTCAAATTATGTACATTGTTTTCTTAATTCTCAGATCTATTTCCTAGATGTTCAAAATGATTTGTAGTTGATGTAGCTGTGTACTGTGTACAAGGGAGAAGACAAGTCCAGGGTCCCCCTACTACTCAGCCATTTTGACTGCTTTTGCTATTTAATATCTTATGAGTTCATATTTCTGTATGTGGCCAAAGAAAGAGGTCCATTCTTGGGGCATCTGGGAGGCTCAGTTGGTTAAGCATCTGGCTTCAGCTCAGGTCACGATCTTGCAGTACGTAAGTTCGAGCCCAAGGTCAGGCATTGTGTTGCCAGCTGAGAGCTTGGAGACTGCTTCAGATTCTGTGTGCCCCTCTCTCTGCACTCTGTCCTCTCTCCAATGAATAAACATAATCCATATGTATATAGGTATAGATATAGATATATAGATATATTGATATATAGATATATACATACAGGAGGATCCAGGCGCTGAACCCACAGCAGGACAGTGGTCTCCCTGAGGGCTCAGTTGAGGGCACAAGGGAGGGTGCCGGTCAGGATCAGTCTTTGGCCGCCAAGGCCACACAAGTCGATGGGACCCTGGTCGGGGAGGCCTCAGGAATCCTCTCAGGCAGCTGCAGCCGGGCCTGGGAAACGACATGGTGAGCTTCCAGGTTCCCTGCCAAGTGATCCTGCACCGCTTCTGGACCCTAGGCGCGTGGTGTTGTCAGACTTTTCTATTGGGTCCCCATGGGGAGAGAGCCGTAGCTAGGATTAGGGTTTGGTCCATGGAGTTCGCCAGGGCCGAAGCGACTCCGGACTCGTGATCTCCCTTGAAGTCTGAAGTGACGGCCCATGCGATGGGGCGGCTCTAGTGGAGGGATAGGGTTCGACGCTGGCTTAGGTTTCGGTGGAGGGTTGTGGTATCGGGGTAGGGTTAGGGATAGGGTTAGGGGTTAGGGTTAGGGGTTAGGGGTTAGGCTTAGGCTTGGGGTTAGGCTTAGGCTTAGGTTTAGGGTTAGGCATGGGTCTGGGGTCCCTGAGATTTGAGCTAGTAGGGGGGGATGCAGCCAGGTAGGGCCCATCCTCTGAGGGTCTCCCTGCCCCCTGAGGGGCAGGGAGGGGTGTCAGAGGGCTGCTGAGGGGGCCTGAGCCCTCCCACCAGCAGGCTGGGGCTAAGGCATGGCCAACTTCAGGTCTCAACCAGGAGAAAATGGGGGGTTCACTCCAAGCCTGTGTCACATTGCAGGAAGTGGGCCCACAGACCTCTCAGGTGGACCCTGAGCCCACAACAGCTGCTTCTAAACAAACCCTACATGGGTGCCCAGCTGCCTCTCTGCTGACTGCTCCCTTATCTCAGGGAAGAGAGCCACAACCAAGCCCCGGCCTGCTGACTCTCTACCCTTAGGCCTACCCTGTGGAGGCCGAGACAAGGTCTGGCCCAGATCTACCTCCCAGGCTATAGCATTATCTCTAATTACCCGGCACCGAGACCTCCAGGAGTAACTTTCTGTATACATATTAAAATATACAGCTCTGGACAATAAGCTTCTCAAAGCAGAGGCTACTTTTAGAGCTATGCTTGCTGAACCAGCATCCAGCATTTCCCTGCTTGTCAGCAGCTCCCCGCGGGATGGGCAGGAGCCACAGGGATATGTAGGCAGCGCTTAGGAATGGTCGGGTCTTCTCGGACCTCTGGAGCATAGCAGGAAAGGGGCCGTTTGGCAGGACGTCCAAGCTGGCGGGGGCGTGGCGGTGGCAGCCAGCTCTTGCTCCTTGCCCTCTGGTCCTGAGCGCCCTGCACAGCTCTGCAAGGTCTGCCTCCATCCTAATGTGGTGACAACATGAGTGACAGGGAGAATCTCCAACCCCAGCTTTCCTGAGCCTCGATTTCCCACTTGTCTGGGGTGGGGGGACGGCCACCACTTCGAGGCAATGTGATGGAGTCGGGTGAATGGCGCCCTGGCAAGGAGCCCTGCAGACAGCCAATACCCTGCCTAATTAGAGGGAATTATCCAGGAGGGGCCTCGGCAGCGCCCTTCCTCAGTTGGGGGTTGTTCTCGTCAGCGCACAGCCAGAGGGAAGAAATAAGTCTGCTGTCCTGTGAAGCCAGCGCATGCAGCCAGGCCCTCACCCTGTCCTGTCAACATGTTTTCCAAGGTCATCTTTCTGGCCCTGGGGAAGTGGTGGCTCCAGTCTCCCCAGCCCAGGCCTCACTTCTAAACATAAAGAACATCTGTCTCCAGCCTGCTGGAGATGGGCTGGACTGTCCCAGTCCTCTGCTTGTGAGTCAGTCCCATTAAAATAACCCGGAGGACCAGAATGGGCTTTGGAGATGGGAATTCAGGGTCCTGGAGACAGGGACGGGCGGGAGGGCAGCCCTCGGAACCTGCGATCAGATATCCCTTGAATGTTTATGATCCTGGGGGCTCCCATCGGGATGAGGGTCTTGGTTGTTCATAAACACTGAGCCCAATGCAAGGCCAGGGGAGGCCCCGCATGGTGCATGGGTGCCTGCCCAGGGGGTCCCATGGAGCTCAGAGCATGGCAAATGTGGGGGGGAAAGGGGTCACCCAGGCAGGAGGGAAGGAAAAGGGGTTCTAGATCTACACGTGCCACCTCCACTGTCTCGGTCATGTCGAGCTCTTGGGTCTCTTCATAGCACACCTCACTATCTTTTTTCCATTCATTTGTTCTGTAAGTCTGTCTCTTGCTGTGAGAAAGCTGACTCCAGAAGGGTGGAGGTGTGGCTGCCTGTGCTGCTTCTGTTTCTGGATCAGGCATCCCCGGTGCTGTGAACAGGGCTTAGCACAAGCAGGTGCTCAGTTAGTATTTGTGGATGGATGGATGGATGAGTGATGGATGCTACTGGTGACTAAGGAGCCCACACGAACCAGGAAGGCAGCATCACTCATCTGTCCATTCAACAAACACAGAGAGCTCTATGCCAGGTGCACCCTCCCACAACCGCACCTTGTCTGACCTTCTCCCCTGGACCAAGAGCCGCGGGACCAAACCCCTCTCATTTCCTTCTAAGACCCTTGGGCGGCATCCCCTTATCACACTGTCCCCTGGCATTTCAGCTGGGCCCCCTTGTTCACTCCCTGTGAACCCAGGGCAGGGCTCACTCCTCTCTGGTTTGCAAGCAGGGGCACCGAGGCCTGGAGGGGAGCGAGGCTTAGCTGGGTCACTGACACACTGCACAGCCGAGACGGGGCTCACTCCCTCACCCTGCAGCTGGGCCTCAGAAATATTAAATGGCTGCAGAATGTTTCTCCGAGATACAGATATGTGGTCTGCACCCAGAACACTGCTCTCCAGGCCTGAGTCACAGGGGGACAGGGGCCTCATGCGGTCCCACTCCTTGGGGACCCCTGGCTCAGTTCCCCTGGGCCTACCTCTGCCCTGTGCCCATCTCCCACAATCCTGGGAAGACTGTGAGGCCAGGCCGGCTCTGGCGGGGCCTCAGACAGGAAGCAGAAACAGAGTTTCACTCCACAAGTTGGTGAACGTGCCCTTTTACTTGGGCTGAAAGCCAGCTGGCAGAGGGCAGCCATGAAACTCTGCACAAGGGCAGGCGCCCGGGGACGACGCAAACACCCTGCAGTCAAGTCCAGCCAGGGCCTCTGCTCGGTGAGGGGCCAGTCCTGGTGGCATCGCCATTAGTCCCAGAGCAGTTGGTTTTCAACCTGCCTGGGATCTCACCCTACATCCCGGAGTCCGGAGCATTAAGCTGGAGATAGGCCTAAACCAGGAGAATAATCAGGCTTCAACACCTGTCCTGCAGTCAAGCCCAGGATGGGCAGCCTTTCCACAGAGAGGCTGTGAAAAAGCCCTTTATTCTCCCCAGTGCTATCTGGGCCAGGCCAAGGCAGGGTGAGGCCCATCCGGGACCCTGAGCCTTGCCCCCGGGGCAAAGCTGGGTGGGAGGCCTGATGCCCCCCTCCCCCATACAGACACTGTAGACCTCACAGAGCTCCCTGAAAGCCAGAGGGTCTCTCTGCTCATGGCTCACGGGGTCTCAACACAGAGCTCCAGGTCAGCAGCCCTGGGCCTAAAGAGTATTTAAAAAAGAAACAAACAAAAAACCCTCCAAAGCTATAATAAATCACCACACTTGACATCTAGAAGGTATTTTTTCTCCTTTAAATGCAAATCCAGGCTTCTGACTTTTCTTGGGGAGAGAAACGGTTGAGGATCTGGCCATACTGGGCCCAGGGTCCTGCCTGATGACAGACAGAGCAGGGGTAGCCACACCCAGATGGGGCATGCTCTTCCTCCGCCCTAGTCCTCACCGCTCCCTATTGCTCGCCATACTCGGCCTGCTGCTCCCCCATCGGTCACCTTCTTGCCTGCTGCCATGCTCACAGAGGACCCATCTCAAAGAGCAGCAGTCTGATCTGCGGACCCGGGCTCAGCCATTCCCAGGGAACCTGATTTAGAACACCAGGTCCCGAGGGGCAGGATCCAAGACTTCCCACAGCTCCGCACGGCTAGTGGGAACGTCAGGGCCTTCCGCTCTGCTGCATCCTCTATTTAACTTTTACAAGACCTTACCAATGTAATGCCACCACACTGGTTCTGATCCAAAACCACGTGGCCATCATAGCCACCAAGCCTCAATTTCCCAGATGCCCTCATTTCTCAGTTCCATATGGTCAAGATATCATTTGAAAAGCCCTCTGATGGGGCACCTGGGGGGCTCAGTTGGTTAAGCGTCCGACTTCAGCTCAGGTCATGATCCCACGGTCCGTGGATTCGAGCCCCGTGTCTGACTCTGTGCTGACAGCTCGGAGCCTGGAGCCTGCTTCAGATTCTGTGTCTCCCTCTCTCTCTCTGTCCCTCCCCTGTTCATGCTCTGTCTCTCACTGTCTCAAAAATAAATAAACATTAAAAAGAAAAAACAGAAAAGAAAGAAAAGAAAAGAAAAAAGAAAAGAAAAGAAAAAATCCCTGTGATAACCTGGTGTCTATTCTCAAACTGGACTCTCAGGTGGTCTCCTGGGGTTGGAAGCTCAGCTCTGCCCACCCTCGGCCACCTCCTCTGCCTGTCTCTGTATTTGGAACAATGCCCTCCTGGCTCCAGAAGCACCCACAGAGAGTATGGGGAAGATCGGTGAGATCAGACCATGTTGAGATGAGGTTCCCACTTCCGGGCTGAGTGACCTCACCTCTCTGGGCTTCTTGTTGTCTCATCTTTGCAGTGGGGATCATTCCTGCCCTTCTTGCCCAACAGAAATGGGGGAATCAAGAGGGGACACACTTTGCCAGCTACAAACCCCTGTGTAGGCATGTGGGGCTGTCTCTGCTGTGCTCCCACTGCTGATCAGAGAAGAAGGGCTCAGTAGAGAGTCTTTTGCTGGGATTATCAAGGCCAAAAAGAGGGATTCAGGATAAGTGTCCTCCAGCCAAGCACCAAACTAAGCACTTCCCGCTTGGGAAACCAGAAATGTCTCCTGTGGATCTGTACAGAGCTTTATACTTTCAGAAGCCCCTTTCCCTGCATCCTTCCCACTGCTTACCTGGTCTCAAGCAATAAAGTTTACAAAACAGCTTCCCTGACTATGATCTCATCTGTGTATGGCATTGCCCTCTTCCTTTTCTCTCTATATAGCTATTTTCTATATACTCTGCCAGGCCCTCACCCCCAGCTAAGCCAGGGTAGTCCTTGTCGGTTTTGACTTTTTACTGCATAAAGACGACCAGAGCTTCCAACCCCTGGGGCTCACTCGGAAAGAGTTTTCAGAATACACACACACACACACACACACACAGAGCCAAAAATCTTCCTGGCTGAGCCAAATTAAATACAGAGGCCTCTAGTTATTTCCATACGTGCAAAATGGACTCAAATAAAGCAGTTCTCTGTGGCAGGCTCCAGCAGACAGGGCTGGGCCAGGCCCCAGGGATGCCCCGGGAGTGCCGGGCGGGAGGCACAGGCTGGGGAGGCTGGTGCTGGGACAGAGTGTGGGCAGAGAGGAGGAAGATGCCCACTGTGCAGGCCTCGCTGCCTCCGGCCCACCCTGCTGGCCAGGGACAGGCGTGCGGCCATCTGGGAGCCTGGGACAACCTCGGCCCCAGCTCTCCAGTCCCACCCAGACTGGCACCCATACTAAGCTTGCCTACCCTCAACAGCCAGAAAGGCACTTTCTAAAATGCAAATCGCTCAAGTCTTTTCGGGCATAAAATCTTTGTCATGGTCCAGGCGTCTCAATGGGGCACTTCCTCTGCCCTCCCACAGGCTCCCAACCCACCTCCCAGCCTGCTGCCCCTCCCGCTGACCCCACCTCACTCCCAGGCTGCAGCTCTGCGGTGCTGTGACTCCCGGCCTGGCCCTGGATGTGCCACCACGGAGGGAGCAGAGCCCACGAGAGCCCACGGGACTGCTCTGCCCAGCTGTGAGCTGACCCCAGGAGGCGGCGCATTTCATGTGTCTGGGTCCGCGGTGATGAAAACCCACATATAAAATGCGTAAACGAGTAAATAAATGAACGGACGACGGCGCGAAAAATACTACGTTGACAACAGATGCTCGCACAGAAATAACTCGTAGCGTCCTGTCACAATGTTTTAAAACAGATTTTCATTCTTTAAAGCAGTTTTAGGTTCCCAGAAACGCTGAGCAGACAGTAGAGATATCCCATATTCTCCGTCATCCCCCCGCCCCACGCATAACCTCCCCGGCTCTCACCTCCCCAGCTCTCTCTGTGCTGCATTTGCTAATCCATGGACCTACACTGACATGAGGTTTTCACCCCAAGTCCACAGTTTACAGGAGGCTTCACTCTTCGTGGTGCGGACAACCACTACTGGAGACGGATGCAGCGTCATCTCCCCACTTCATGGATGGAGAAACTGACGTGCAGTGGGGCGATGTGACTTAGCACAGCCCACACAACCCCCACGCAGGTGACTGAGGCACCTGGCCAAGCACTTCACGCCCCCCACCTTCCGCATGGTCTTCCCTCTCCTGGGAAAGCCTCCCCGTCACCCGCCGCCCCCCGTCTGCCCGCGTCTGGGGGAAAGATGGAGGCTCAGGGTAGGGAGCACCAACCCCTCAACCTCCTGCATCTGCAGCTTTGGCACCCGGCCCTCCCCTGTAGACTGCCTGTCTGGCACCTGGCAGAAAGGGGCTGTGTGACCTTGGGTAAGTGACTTGGCTTCTCTGTGCCTCCATCTGTCGGCCGTAAAATGTGGGTACTGTCTATCTTACAGGCAAATGATAATGCAGACACAAATCCTCAGCCTGGGGCCTGTGACCCAGAGTGCTCAGGGTAGCTGCTGTTATTATCACGATACAGGATTATTACTCCCCACGGTGCACGGGGGCCATGGGGACTAAGGGAGGGACTCTAAGGCTGTGAGTGTGCAACAACGGGAAGAAGCCTTAAGCACACCCTTTGTTCACAAGTAGGCGCTGGACCATGTGACCCAACCCCAGCACGTGCACCTGAGGAGAGCGAGGGGTGAGCTGACAGGGCATGGCCACTGCTCAGAGCAGAACGGGGCTGGGACTCAGGCCCATGGTTTGTTTTTTTAACTAAACTGGGTTGAGGGCCCACTGGGTGCCAAACACTGTAAGGTGCAAGGGGTAGTATATGTTCCTAAAAATATATCAGAATATTATTGAAACTAATACAGGAATTGCAACTAAAATTTGCCAAGCACCTGTTATGTGCCAGGCTCCAAAAGCAGCACCATTAGAAGCAGCAGGGTGGAAGAGACCACGTGGTGAGAAGGGAAGGGGACCTGGCAGAGGCCTAGGGAAGCCCGGGACTGACACAGTGTGGTGGGAGGAAGCCGGGAAAGCCTGGTCGCTTAGGCCAGGGAAGAGCGCTCAGAGTGTCCAGAGGCCAAGCAAGGTGAGGGGCCAACCTGTCTCGGGGCAAAGGCAGGTGCCATTGCCCAACTCTGCCAGCAGGCAAGGGGCAAGGAGGGCAGCAGGCAGGGCCTGTGGAGCCACTCAGCAGAGTCCCAGTCCTGCCTGGGGAGCCGAGGCATGACGGCAAGAGCCTTGGGCACTCCTGACCTGATGCGAGCCCAGGAAAGTCCTCTCCTGATGGGGACGCAAGAGCCTGGCCTCCCCTAGCCACCTGTAGACACAGCGCCTTTGACACAGACTTCTCTGAATGGGGCAGGCATCGCTTGGTCTTCAAGGCTGGGAAACTGGCCCGGCCTCCAGCTTCCCCAGTTGGGTCAACGCGGCCAAGGGCCATTTAGGGAACTCTATGCTTTGTCCTGGGAACACACCCCAACAAACTGGACATCTCCGCCTCCACACGACAGGTCCTTGACTAAAACCATCAAAATGTCTGGGATGTGCTTTGAAATAATCTGGGGGCAATGAAATACAATTGTCCGTAGGGCTCATCGTACCATTCTCTCTAGTTCTGTGTATGTTTAAAATATTCCATAAGGAAAAGTTCAAAATAGTGCTAAGAATCTGCTATCCACATCAAGGCCTTCCCCGGGCCATTTTGCCAATTTTTACTAAGTAGGAAAACAAAAACAAAATCCCAGTTCCTGCCCATTTAAGTTATGGCTCTTAGAAAAGTCAGTGGCCCCAAAGAAACAGGGGAGTTTGCATGGCTGCACCGCCCCTGCTCCTTCCTCCTCTGGTGACAGCAGAGGAAAGAGCTGCTTCCCCAAACACTTCCTTTCCAACCGCCCCCCCCCACCCCTGCACGGGACTAATTGCACTTCGGGGTCCAGTCCAGGGCCTGTACGGGGAAATCACGGCAGGAATAACAACCGTGGTCGATACCAATTAATAAGAACCGTAGGAACGACTGGCATTTAGTGAACACCTACTACAAGTCTGGCACCGTTCTAGCCCCCCCTTTCTTGTCATCTCCGTGGAGAGTCATCCCAGGGAATGTGGAAGACAGTTCTTACACCCAGATGACCTCCTGGGGCCGGCAAACACTGCTGCTGGGGTTCAAGGCCACTTGCCAGGGCTTCCAAGGGTCCTCGGTCAACTCTGCAAAATGACAGTGCACCTCTGTGCCCATCTGAGTGCCAGGGCCCAGTGGGGTCCTGCCGGTGCCCTCCCTCTCCTCTGCCCACCATTCTAAGGCCCAGACTCCCCCCACCTAGTGATGTCAGGGAGCAGGAAAGATACATTAACCAGAATACCAAATGACCTTCTGCAAAGCTTGGGCATTATTTTCATTTTTGTCCTGGTTTGCTTATCCGTAAAGTGGGAATGCCACCAGCTACATTCTAAGGGTCCGGGGAGGTTCAAATAAGGTAAGTGTGTAAAATTCAAAGGCCACCCAAATGTCAGATACTATCATTTTTATTCTGTGGCCTGTTCTGGCTCCGGTCTCAAACCTCTGCCAAGTCCAGACCCACCAAAAACAGTTGTGGCTTTGCTCAAAGCCAGCTGAACCCTTTCCCTTTCATACCAGCAGGTTCTAGGCACTGTTGTATATGCCACCCACAACCACCTCGCACGATCCCCAGTCACAGAGGTGGCCACCTTGCCCTGGCCATTCATTCACAGAGGAGCAGAACTGGGACTCATGTCAACTTTCTCCAGCCCAAATGTCACCTTCTTCCCGCTGCGGCCAGCTGCCTCACTGCCTGGCGGCTGGACCAGGCTGGGGAGGGCAGGACAGCACAGTGAAGGATCCAAGGCCAGGCCCTGGAGCTCTTAGCCACATTCGGCACCAGAAGCAACCCCAGGTAGACCAGATGCCACACTTGCCCTAAGTACCAGATCTCAGCACAGGCATCCGGCCGAGAACTCTGGAGGCCACCATGCCCCACCTCAGGGGCACGGGGCTGAGGCATCAGCCTCAATGTCCCCACTCCTGAAGTGTCCCCAGGGGGCCTCTCCATCACCCATGGTGCAGACCATTTCCCTGTCCTGTCTAAGAAACCTTCACTCTAGCTGAGAGCCAAGCCACCTTATTTTGCAATTTTTCCAACCCATAGGCAAAGCGATTCCCAAAATGCTTTGGACCGTCCTCTCTTAGCAGGCTACAAGCACATGCACAAGCCTATGGGCTTTCGTCGCCTGTCACCAAGGCTGCGACTGCCTCGCTCATGAGCAGCACCACGACCCTCGCGTGGCTCCCCTCAACTCGCACCCCTCTTCTTCCTTCTCACTCTTACCCCTGGCTTTGTGGCCAAAAGGAGAGAAGATGCATTCCTGTCTAACAACACATCTCCCCTGAATGAGTACCAAGGTCCAATTTCAGCACAGTTGGACCTGGAAGCCCTGATGTCACAGCTAAAAGCTAGCACCTCTCGGGTGTTAACCGTGTGGCATTTAAGCACTTCACGTGGATGAATTTGTTTAATCCTCACAGAAACTCCCTTGGTTCCTACTGTCACTTACGTTTTACAAATGGGGAAACCAAGGCACAGGAAGCCTGAGGACCACGCCTGAGATCACAGAGAGTGTGCGGAGCAGAGCTGGGGTTAGGGCTTCGGGTGGGCTGGCCATAGAATCTGCTCCCCTAACACTGGGTCAAACGTCCTTCCTCAGCGAATGACCACAAGAGTCACGAAGCCCACCCCTCTTCACAGAGGGGAAACCAAGGCCCAGAAAGGGGTGGGAAGAGGTGACGGGCGCCAGAGCTTCTAGGGAGGCTGAATGCCAACAGCCAGTTAGAGCCAGCTCTGCCCAGGCCTCTGGAGGGAGAGAACCTTCCAAGCTTAGCAAGAATCAGGATGGATAGTACAACCACAATGATTATAATTAACATTTATTGAGCACTTACTGTATATAATACAATGAGGCACGGTTTTAAGTGTTTCACGTGTACTGACTCATTTAATTCTTGTGCCACCTAGCCTCCCTGCCAGAAAAAGGAAAAGCAAACACCAGTTGCTTCCATCTTTTAAAACAGCCACCAGGGACAAAGTATTCATGGTGGTGGACAGACCTGGACTGGGCTTGGGCAACAGGTGATTTTGGGGAACCTGAATGAGGAGGCTGTCTCCTAGCTGGGGATTCTTCCAAACTTTCCAGTTTATTAACAGTCCTTCTCCTCTCTCGTGGGAGCGAGTTCAGCAGCCCACATGCGTGTCTCCTAATGACGTCAAAGGCCCTGGCCTTGGGTTTCCTCACCATGCAGAAGCTGGTTGTGTTTGCTCTGGTCCTGCAGAGAGTCAGGGGACAGCTGGCTTTTGTCCCCAAGAGCCCGGTCTGTGCTGAGGCTGGCCTGGGGCAAGTGTGCTCCCTTCAGACTGTGCAAGTGCTCGGGACCAAAGGGCTTGGTCTCAGATTCCGGTTGGAGCATCTGGGGGAGGAGCTCTTGGGGTCTGAGGGGTCTGGCGAGACACCAGGGGGGCCCAGAAGCTTGTCATCAAACCAGCCTGAGGCTGGGACATTTGGGAACATTTTGGAAATGATGACATCAGGGGATACCAGACACACCTGTTCCATGGCTTGGGAAAGATGCAAAAGACTCCATTGTGACGTGACATATTTTGTTAAAGGTTATTTAATCCCAGAGGAGGCAAGGGCTGCCTAAAGAAGAACACAGACCCCAAAGCCAGGCGGACTGAGTGCAAAATCCTAGCTCTAAGACCTGCCGGCCAGTGACCCTGGGCAAGTCACATAACCTTTCCCCAACTGTTCCCCAAATGGGGACGGAATGCTATTATTATTATTACTACACTGACCTTTGAGCAAAGAGGAAAAAACAAATGTGGTCATAGTTTCCCCATCCAGACAAACAAGGAGGGACTCTTGCTATGCGTCTGCATCTGGGCCTTCAGTTCAGATTAGACTGTCACCATGTTAGGAAAGCGGCAAACCAAGGAAAGAAAACGGAAAGAATGACCCTCTCCATCAAGAAGCAGGGAAGCCATGGCTACGTTCAAATAAAGCATAAAAGGACATTAAAGTCAGAGCAGCTAGGACCATGCCTCACCCTCAAGGACGGGGGTTGCACAAAAAGCCATGCAGTTCCAGAAGCCACTGAAAAAGAAAACCGCGAGGAGCCACTTTAACTCAGTAGCTCTCCAAAGAGAAGCGGCAGTGATGATGCTGATGTTGACAGCTGTCACTTGTTGGGGCATCTAATAGGCATAAGTCACCTGGCCAAGCTTCATATCCCCTCCGGGGAGCCCCATTTCATGGATGGGAAAATGAAGGCTCAGACAGGGGAGGCAACATCACCGAAGCCACACAGCTGGGAAGAGGCAGAGTTGGTTTTGTGCCACCCCGAGGCCTGTGTTCTGTGGCAGCGGCTTCTCTCTTAGCATAACGTTTCCAAGGGCTGCTCTGTGCTGTGACACAGGGCACCACTTAATTTCTCTTCTTGGCTGCATGGCACTCCGTCGTGTGGACAGACCCCATTTCATTTGTCTGCTCATCAGCCAGTGTGCAGCTGGGACAGGCCTTTCCTCACCACCCAGGTCACGTGCCCTCTCTGCTCCCCTCCCTCGATAAGCCTTCCCGGTTTTATCCTTTTCCTTGAATCCCTGGCCGAAGGCACCTTCATCCTTTTGCTCTGTTTACTGTTTCTGTCCACCCCCCTCAACCCCCGCCCCGAATGTTCGGCTCCATGAGGCCTGGTCCGCCACCTTACTCCTTGCCATATTCCCAGGGCTCTGGCACGGGCCTGATGCAGAGCAGGGGCCCAGCAAATATTTACTCGCTGGCCGAACGAAGCCTTTTTCCAGCGAGATGCCCAATCTCCCTGCCCGGCTCAGAGGACATGTGCGGCCCTCACCAAGTGACCCAGCATGGGGATCAGTAACTCGAGGCTCTGGAGCCCCAGGTTCCTCCTCTGTCCAGTGGAATAGTGGCCTTCACGGGTAGACCTTAGCTGGCTGGATGGGAGGCTGTACATGAGCATCCGACACAGTGCCAGGGACAGAGTAGGTGTTGAACCCCACACAAAGACTGGAAGGGGGGGATGGGGAAGGGCGGGGGCGGGGGGAGGACAGGGCTGAGGCAGTAAGTCCCATGTATGAAAGGGTAAAGCAGCTGCCAGAAGGATCCATGTGTGCTTAGGGAGGTGGCAGTCCTGCCCAGGAGCTCCTGCCCCATCCCATACTCAGCCCCAGACTCTGCTCAGGGAGGGACAGGGATCATCTGGGCCTGTCCAGAAGGGGAAGGAGGTGGGGAAGGGACCGGAGACCCCATCCGCAGCCTCAGGGAATCCTGGCCACTGCAGGCTCTCCCAGGACGGCAAAGCGGATGAGTTGGGGGCCCTGAGAGTAGGGCCGCGCCCTCCCGGTGTGTGTGGGTGTGTGTGTTGCGGGTGTGGGGGGGGTGCATCATCGGAAGACGGGTGTCAGCTCCAAGTGGGAAAGTATTTCCTTGTATCAGAGGTGCCCAGGCATGGTCCAGGCTGGGAGGCGGTGAGCTCTGTGTTCCAGGAGGTGTGTGCACACAGGGCCTCCCGCGGAGGGGCATCAGATGGCTAATTGTCAGGGAAGCGCCCTGGAAGCTTCCAGAGACCCGCTGCCAGCTGCTCCCAGGGGCTCCTCCTCAGACACACCACAGTGGGGGAGGGGTGGGGGCGGGGCTTGCTCAGCAGAGCCCCCTGCCCGCCCCACCCCCCACCGGCACCCCAAGCGGGCTGCCTCTGCCCACCAGGCAGCTCAAATGTCCCATGGGCCCTCAAGGCACAAAACGATCTCTCCTTCCCAAAATAACACCAGATGCAAAAGTGATTTTCCAGCCTGGCCCCGGAGGCTGAGGATTACCAATACCACAGACTAAGGCTTCCGACAGACAGGGCCCTGGAGGTGGGTGCTCAGAGACACGGCCACCGCGCACACCGACCCTTCCCCGGCAGGCCCACAGGCCCGACTCCTTTCATCCCAGAACAGCCCTAAAAGTCACTTACACATTAGAAAGCAACTGTGCCGGGTTTCGAACCCAGGCAGGCCTGACTGCCAAGCCCGTGTCCTCCCTACTCCATCACTACGCCTCTTCAACACTGAGGCTGAGAGGGAAGAAGGGAGCGGGCATCACAGGGAGACGCTCCGCCGGGCGCTGGGCCAACAGAACCCATCTGTGAGTTTCCCAAGGAGCACCTAGCTGGCACCGTTCTCCTCTCATTACCCGCTGCCCAAGGAAACGGGCCCAGAGGGGGTCTAGCAACTCGCCCCAAAATGTACCTCATACAACCTACCGTTGCGCTCTGGGCCTCGGCGTGCCGGGCTCCTAGCTGTGGTGTCCTCTCTCGGAGGCCTGGGGCTGAAGTCCCAGAGACCCCGTCCGCGGCTTCTGGGCTGCAGTCGCTGAACCCCTGGGCAAGGGGCCAGGGCTGGCCGGCCAGCAGCCCGCTCCCCGCACACACCTCTTGCTTTTCCAGATGTGAGCGGGTCCGGGCCGGGGGCGACAGACCCAGGCGGAGGGGAATCTGAAGACGCAAGTGAAAAACTCTGTGCTGTGCGATCGCAACCCTCCAATTTGTCACTGTGGCTGCCGCCAGCCCCGCCTCAGGCCGCAGACCTGCTGACTCAGGTCTTCCCTGGCAGCTGAGGGGGCTGGGATTCCGCCGAGGGCCTGCTCTGCCCCTCTGTTTGTCTGCCTCGGGGAGCAGCCTCCACCCTCTCGGGGGCCTCCTAACAAGATGGGGTGGGGGGGTCCGGAGAGCAGAGCAAGTCTCCCGGAGCCCCCTAAGGGCCGTCCTCCCCAGCTAACCATGGAGGTGCCCTGTCCTTACAGGTGCTAAGTGCGGGTTTGGGGGCCAACCCGGTGCCAATTACGATGTCTGCACCCACCCAGGGCTGCCTTCCAGCCCTGCGATGCTGTCGGGCCACCAGGCCAAAAAACACTCTTGGAGGACTTACCACGAGCCACGCGAGGCTCTACCCCACAGTCCTGACTGGTAGTTAGCCCCTGTGCCTTTACCCCTGTGCTGTACATGTGGCAAGTGAGGCACGGAGAGGCTGGTCTGCCGGGCTCTGTGAGGCTGTGCAACTCCTCCTGAGCACGGGAGAGCCCCTGGCAGAGCACGGCTGGGCCTCCCAGTGCTGGGCCCCCTGCATCCTGTAAACAGCCCTCGAGGTTTCCATAGTGCCAGTCCCTGGAAACCACAGGAGAGAATGAGACACAGGGAAATCCAGCTGAGGTTGTAGGGAAAGGCACACAGTGCTCTTGCCGGAGCCCGGGGACTCACCCCCTGTCTGGCCTGACCTCCAAGGTCCCCACCCAAGGCGGCCTATCCCAGGGTCTAAGGAGGGACAGGTGGCCGCTGACTCACCCCTGGAGTGAGCTCTCCTCTCTCTACTCCCATAGTCAGCCACATCCCCATCCAAGAGAATGCCTCCGCCCTCTCTGTCTGCCCCGTTCTCCTAAAACCAGGCCCCAGGCCTATCTCTGCAATGTCTCTCACCTTCCCCCACACACCTGTTCAGGCCAAAGGCCCAAGGTCCCAGACACTCTCACTCAGCAGCAAAGGCAACTATGGCCATTGTAATGATGATGTCCTATCACAGTCCGTGTGGGCTGAGGGGCTAGGTTTCCCCTTTCTCTTTGGCTGCCAGGAAGCTTAGTAATGTTTAGCTCAAAAGAATGACCTCAGGACCCTGTTTATCTCTGTTCCATTCTATTTTTTTCCCGTAGGTCACGGCATTCTATTCTATATTGTGCTTACCCTGTTCCGGATATTTTATTTTATTTATTGTAGGTATTTCCTATAAGTGATCACAAATATTTTGGAGAGAAAAGAAGGAAGGAAGGAAAGGAGAGTTAATATAGTTTATATACCAGCTGATGAGGGCGGGAAGAAAGAGGGCGGGAAGAAAGAGGGAAGAAAGAGGGAGCAACCCGGGGGGTGGCCCAGATGGTGGGGAGGAGTAACTGAAACGTTCTCAAAGCAGAGAGCCAGTAGGGATTGCTGATGGATACAATAAGGGGTGAGACAGAAAGTCCAGCCAGAGATGATGCCTGGGTTTCTGGCCTGAGCCACTGGGCTATTGGAGGTTCCACGGATGGGGATGGGGACATGGGGATGGCTTGTGGGAAGAGGTGGGGAGGATGGTCAGGTGGGACGGAGGGGTGGGAACCACGCAGTCTAAACAGACAAGTGTTGCTCTGTAGGAATGAGAGCTCTGTTTTCTCAGAAGTCAGAAATCCAGATTTTTCCCTGAAAGCTCTCAGTTTTTACACGTCTACAATAAATTCAAACTTAAAATGCCCTGTTAGGGCTAATTCCATGCAGGCCAAATAAAGTCCATTTGTGGGTGTCTGGCTCGTGGGTCACCGCCTCTTGAACTCTCAAGAGTTCCTTCTCACCCGCCAAGGCTCTCTGAGCTGCCATGTCCTACCGGAGGCTGCCATGACTGGTCCAGCTCCAGAGATGCCTGTGGCTCCTCACAGCCCTGACGCCAGGGAAAAAGCCAGACTGGGAGTGACCCGAGGGTGGACATGGGATTTGCTCCTTAGTGTCTCAGGCCCTGGCAGACAATTTGGCCCCGAGAAGGAATTAATAAAAGAGTGTGTGCTGAACGAAGGAATAGCTCTTTCCCTTGATCTGTCTGCCTTTTGATTTTGTAACAATGTAAGTGAGGAAACCGAGGCCCAGAGAAAGGACGCGGCCTGCCTCGGGTGAGGTCTGGGGCCAGGACCTGCTCACCATCCAGCCTCTGTGTGTCACCTGCCCCTGAGACTGGGTGGGGGCAGGAAGTACAAAGACGGCACCACGAGCTTATCGAGTTTTGCCAGCGGAGGGAAAGCCAGGGCCCTGGGAAGCTCCTAAGTGTCGGGGTGGGTGGGGGGAGACTGTTCCAGGGACGTGCCTGGTACGGTGGATGCCCGCTGGGATCTGGGCAGAGCCAGACCTCAGGGCTAGGACTGGAGACCGCTGCAGGCAGCCTGGCTGTGGGACAGGTGGAGCCCCAAGGGGCGGGGTCTGACATCAGCCATCATTCGCAGCGACAGCCAGTCCTCCTGGCTTCTCTCTTCTGGGACTTCTGACTCCATTCGCTCTGGGCCCTGGCGAAGGCAGATAGTACCGGGGCCTTCAGGGTCGGTGCCCTGATCTGCCACATAGGGAAATCAGACAGTTGAAATGATGGAGGTCCAACTCCCATTCCCTAATGTTGGAGATGGAGAAACGGAGTCACGGAGGGGTTAAGCGACTTACTTAAGATCACACGGGCGGGGAGCAGAAGATCTGGGACTCTGAACAGGGGTCCTGACTAAGACCTGGATCCTCTCCACACCACTGAGTTGCACTGGCCGGGGGGGTCTTCATAAACCATTCCTGATACCCGCCCGGCCCCCAATGCCTCAGTGTCTTCATCTGCAAAACGGGGACAGAACAAAACCTGCCTCGGGGGTGTTTTGTGAATAGCAAGTGCATCCAAGGAGCCGATGCTGTGTGATCGTGCTTTGAGAAGTTCACGAAGGATCATGAACGGAAAGCAATGCTCTCTGGAGCTTCTAGTCTCTCAAGTCGCTGGGTGTGGCAACCACCAAAACCTCCAGGGAGAGACATCGCACTGTCATCTAATAACAATAACACTGTAGCCAGTGCCCTACATGTGATTACCTCACTGAATCCTTAAGCCCGTCCTTGAGGTAGGTACCGTTATTACCTTGTCTATAGAGTGGAGAAACTAAGGCACCGAGAGGCTGACCAGCATGCCCGGGGTTACACAAATAGGAAATGGCAGAGCAAGGATTTGGGCCCAAGCACTTTTGCTCCAAAACACACATTATAGACACCAGGCAACAAAACTTTCCTCCTCCGGTATGGAAGTCCTCCTCTATGCCTAACCTAAATCCCACTTGCTGCTGGCTGAGCCCAGCCCCTAGCTCCTTCTCGGACAAAGGAGAAAAGCTGTTCCCTTGGATGCCCATCATGTGCTGAAAGGCCTAACATCTGTGGCCCCTGGCTCCTAGCTTCCTGGATCTTGGCATGCAGGTCAAGAGACTCCAAATAGGAAATCTCCCCTTGACTGAGTGTGCCCACACACGAAGCTCCTTCAAAGAGAACTGATGAGGACTGCACCACCCTGGGCCAGGACCCCACCTCCTCAGTGGCCTCCCTGCCTCAGGGCTGTTCCCAATACTGCAGCCCTACCCTGTCCGGGTCAGCCCCCTGGCTGAGTCCCCTCCATTTCCTTCTTCTGTTCACAGGCAGTTCCCAGCTCCACTGTCACTCCACCCTTATGCTGCAGACTCTCTCTGTGGATGTGCTGATAGTTCATTTAATGCATGAATGAATTATGCTCAGGTCATGATCTTGTGGTCTGTGAGTTCGAGCCCGGCATCGGGCTCTGTGCTGACAGCTCAGAGCCTGAAGCCTGCTTTGGAGTCTGTGTCTCCCTCTCTCTCTGCCCCAACCCACTCACATTCTGTCTGCCTCTCTCAAAAATAAATAAATGTTAAAAAAAAAAGTTTAAAAACAATGCACGAAAAAACTAAACTAACTGGCTTTCACTACTGAATACATTTATTTTAAAAGGAAACTTTGTATCACTCCCCCAAATGGAAAACTCATATCACTTGCTGAAATAGAGGTTACCATGAAAACAAGACAATTTTATTCAATTTCAGGCAGATACTGTTTCCTGCCGAAGGCGCTGGGCTTAAAATCTGCCCGGTCTTTGTTCTGAAGAAGCCAGGGGAGAGAAGTGAACCCACTCTCCTTGTGGGCCCACTGTTTGGGGACAGTGTCCTGACAGGTCAGGTGCACGAAACACATTGTCTTCTGCTCTTTCCTCCTTCGGGGACAGAGCAGTGAGGGGCCCGGCAATCCCGGCAGCAGAGAGGATCTCAGCTGGGGGACACTGAGACGGTGCAGCAGCCTGCGGCTTTCTGCATCACACAGTCCAAAAGCTTTAGAGCTGGGGTCAAGATGAAGAAATGGAAGGCCAGAGTCGGGTGGGACACTGCCCAAGGTCACTTGGCAAGTCTGAGGGGGAAACCAGGAAGGACAAGACTCGGGGTTTTTTGACCTGCAGCTGTACTGTGTGCCAGGCACAGAGGATGGAGGGGGGCGCGGGGCAGGGACAAGACAGAGTTCCATAGAGCTGACATTTGGAGGGAGGGGGCAGAAGAGACAACCGTTAGGCAAATGGTATGATAATTTCTGATGCTGGTGAGGGCGATCAAACAAAACTGGCGGGCGTGAAAGATGACAAGTAGGACAGGGTGGTGCTGTGCCAGACAAGGTGATCAGGGAGGCCCTCTCCGAGGAGGTGGCATTCCAGCTGAGACCTGAAGGTCTAGGAAGGAGGCAGAGGAGAAATCTGGGGTCAGGAGGCTGCAGACGGAGAGCGTGAGCAGGGAACTAGCTCCCAGTCACCCCAACACTATTTTTAAAAGTATCTTGAGTTAATTTCAGTCTTACAGGAAAGTTGGGGGAAGAGTACAAAGAACCCTTTGTATCCTTCACCCCGATTTCCCACACGTTCACACTGTACCCAATTTGCTTTATCATATTGTCTTTCTTTCTCCCCCCACCCCCCACCCCACACTTCCACACATACAAGCACACCCACACCCACTCACACACACGTACTTTTTTTTCTCCAGAATTCTTTGAGAGTAAGTTGCCCACCTCAAGCCCCCGCTACTCCAGAGTTTCTGCCCTAAAACAAGGACGTTCTCTGACTCAATCACAGTATGGTTTTCAAAGTCAGGACATCAACATTGATTCAATACTATTATCTAATCCTCGAATCTTATTCAGACTTGCCAACTGACCTAACGATGTCCTCTATGGAGAAACAATCCCTAATTCTTTTCTTCTAATGTTTATTTATTTTTGAAAGGGAGAACATGAGCAGGGCATGGCAGAGAGAGAGGGGGACAAAGGATCCGGAGCAGGCTCCACGCTGGCAGCAGTGAGCCCGATGTGGGGTTGGAACCCATGAACTGTGAGATCATGACTTGAGCTAAAATCAGACACTCAACTGACTGAGCCACCCAGGCGCCCCTCCAATCCCTCATTCTTAAGCCTCCTTTACACATATCCAGAGGGAAACGCAGTCTCGGGATGGCCTTCCGAGGAGAACACCCTGCCTGACCCTTTAAAGTGGACAACGCATCATGCGGACAGCTGGCTCAGGGCCAGCTACAGCACAGGGCAGAGTCACATTAGAGCCCCCTGTGAAGGGAAAAATGTGCACCCCTACATACACTTACCCAAAGAACATGCTGTATCTTGAACAAAGTGAAAAGGTTGATAAGGCTTTAAAATAATAATAATAATAAAAGAACATATACACAGCCTCAGGGTTCTCTGTCTATTTGCACATCACTGCCAACCCTCACGAACCTAGCCTGCGGGGGATACCAGGCTGCAGCCCCTGTAGAAATGACCGTTCCCGTGGCTCAGTGATGCAGCACCGTAAATCAAACAGCAGCCTGTCTTTGGGTACGATTTTGACATTTGATTTGCTTGATTGCTGAGAGTTGTCTGGTGACTGCTTCCACCCTGTGCCTGCGGGGAGGGCCTCACTGGCCTCACCCCATTGTGCGTGGCAGTCTCATGGTAAGCCTGGGGAGGGGCCCTTGGGCCCACTTCACAGATGAAAACAGAGAGGTTCGCTATAACAAAGTATCACGGACTAGAGAGCTTAACCAACAGAAATGATTTTTTTTTTTTTTTTTTTTTTTTTTTTTCTGTTCTGGAGGCTAGAGGTCTGAGATCTAGGTGTCCACAGGGTTGGGTTGGTTTCCTCCGAGGGCTCTCTCCTTGGTGGATAGATGGCCTCTTCTCCCTGTGTCCTCACGCCGTGAATCATTCAGGGTCGTCCAGAGGAAGAGAACCAACGGGATGTATGTGTCTGTGTACACGCACACATACACGCACACATTTATTTATCATAAACGATTAGGAAGGCCGGCAAGTCCCGAGGTCGGCAGCTGGCAAGCTGGAGACCCAGAACGCTGATGGCAAGTTTCAGTCCAAATGCTGGGAGGCTCGGGACCCAGGAAGAGCCGAGGTGTTGGCGGGAGTCTAGAGCCAGGGCTCAAGGGCAGGCAGGCAGGGGGAGTTTGTGCTCTACTCAGGCCTTCAACTGATTGGACGAGGCCCACCCACGCTGGGGAGGGCAATCTGCTTTGCTCAGTCTATTGATTCAAATGTTCATCTCATCCAGAAACACTGTCACAGATACATTCAGAAGGATGTTTAGCCAAAGATGTGGACACCCCTCACCCTGTCAAGGTGACACACAAAGTTAATCATCAGACATGGTCTTCCCTCTGTATATGTCTGTGCCCTAATCTATTTCTTTTTAATGTTTATTTTTGAGAAAGAGAGAGAGCGAGAGAGAGCGAGTATGAGCAGGGGAGGGGCAGAGAGAGAGGGAGACACAGAATCCCAAGCAGGCTCCAGGCTCTGAGCTGTCAGCACAGAACCCGATGGGGGCTCGAACCCATGAACTGTGAAATCATGACTGGAGCTGAAGTCGGATGCTCAACCAACCGAGCCACCCGGGCACCCCTTCTTTTTTTTTTTTAAGTTTTGTTTATTTAAGTAATCTCTACACATGGGGCTCAAACTCACTACCCTGAGATTAAGAGTTGCACCCTCCTCCAAATGAGCCAGCCAGGGACCCCTGCCCTAATATCTTCTTAAAAGGACACAAGTAATATTGGATGAGGGCCATCTTAATGATTTCATTTTAACTTAATGGCCCTTTTAAAGACTGTATCTCCAATGCGGTCCCATTCTGAGTTACTGGGGTTAGGACGTCAACATATAAACTCGGGGTGGGGGGCACAACTGACCCCATAACAGGCCCTGACTGGAGAAGGGACCCGGCTTATAAGCTTCGGGGCCCAGCTCTTTCCTCCTGTGAGTTGCCTGGGCATCTGGGGCCCCTCATGTTGGCATGCCCTTCCCCAGGCAGGCTGACCCATCCATCCAATGGCTGCCAAGACAGGGCTGAGGTGCAGACAATCACTCAGTCTGGATAATCTCACGTGCAAAGTCCAGCAATTGCCGAGACAAAAGTGGTTGTTGGGGAGAGCCAGTATTTTCTCCCCCGGCCTCCGGCCGCCAGAGGGATCTTGCTAAGACACAAGGCTGCCAGGAGACCTCAAGCGTGAAAGACTGGAGCCCTGAAGCCTGCTTCCAGCGCCCTCTAGATGCACCTGGCGAGGACAGGTGGATGGAGGCAGGCGGCCTCATCGCAGTCTCTCTGAACTTGAGCTAGGTTCAGCTCTGGCTCCCGGATCCTCAAGCCTTCCCTGACTATCCCGCTGAAGCCCAGCTTCTCCAGGCCCCTGACAATTTGGTGACACTGAGCCTCTGGTGTATACGTCACCATGCCTCACTCTGGTCCAGCAGTGCCTGAACGGGGAGGCCACGCTCACGGGGAACACGGGCCATTTCGCAGCCCACGACTCCATCCTAACAGCTCTCCCGTATAGCCCAGGGCCCGGCCTCTCCCACGCAGAGTGTAGTGCTGGTGGGGGTGGGGGCCGAGGGGTCCCTGGAGGCTCCTTCCTACAGATACTCCCCCTGGCCTCAGCACAGCGAGGGGCAGGAAATGGCCCGCGCCGGACCCGTCAGACTCGTGCCCCAGACTTTACTTCCTGAGGAGAGACACACGGCTGTGGGCTCCACGGATGCAGGCAGCCTTCTTCACAGCTGGGCGGCTCTCCAGGGGGCACAGCGGTCCTGCTCGGGGGCCCAGCCCACTCCCCCAGCTTCCTCTGATCCTCTCACTCCAAGACCCCGGTGTGCTGCAAGGCCTCAAGCCATGAGCACTCCGGAGAGATCATCTTGGGACAAGAGAGACTTAGTTCCAAATACTGTGGCCCCGCTGACTTGGCTACCTGCCCTTCATTCTCCCTCGGCTCACCTGCTCAAAGCGGGGGCTTAATGCCTCTTTTGCAGAAGGGGTGAGGGTTTAACCATCAGGTAAAGTGCCCCACCCTCAGCAGTCAATAACCAACACCCAGAATACGCCAGGTGCCCCAAGGCTCTAACAACAAACTCCCCAAAGTGGGGGGTGAAGACTCATCCACCTGCACAACGTGCACATCCCACCTGGTGTGGCCTTCCGCTCAGATGTGGCCGTGCTAATCAGACGCTAATCAGACGCCACGCAGGCCCAGTCGCTGGCACCCGCCCAAGAGTAGGGACTTCCTTTCTGAGGCAGCCGTGAGACCCTCAGTGCCCGCCCCTTCTGCAGAAAGCCCCTGGAAGAGAAAAGAAAAGCTCCCACAATTTCCCAGAACTGCTCGCATGCTAATGCCCATGGAATTCACAGAGTGTGAAATCAGGAAAAACGAATTCCCTCAGAATAGCTGGTATTCTGATTCCCTCCTCCCAGATCTTTCAAGGCGACCACGGGGAGGCTCCACGATGCCCCTCCTGCTGGCCGAGGCACCGGCGTTTCTCGGCCAAGGGGTGCGAGCGCACAGAACACACGTGCAGACCATATTGTCAGGTTTGTTAACATTTGAACGCATGGTGTTGGCAGCCTGCATCATTTCAGGGAGCAGTCCCCAAATGCCGCTGCTATCAGTTCCAAATACCTAAAGATGGGGAAACCGGGGCTCAGCAAGGGAAAGCAGCCTGCCCCAAGTCACACAGCAAGGGAAGGGACTTGAACTCTGGTCTCCCGACCTCCAGAACAGGGATCCCCCATTCAGCCTCCCCAAACAGTTCTCAAATTCCTGCTTGGTATCCAGGTAGTCATGCCTGTTAATCAGATGAGCCACCCATCAGGCTGGAGGGAATGTACCCCGGCAGGGCCAGGCTGCCCTCCAGTGGGGTCACCCCTGCCCAGGATCAAGTCCACTCCAGGGAGGACCCCAACAGCAAGAAACAACGAAAGCAGCATTTGGCCACAGAACACTCTGGGGTGACCACTTCCCTGCAGAAAGCCTACCGGTTTCAGGGCCGGAGGGAGAGGAGGGGACAATCACGCCAAGTTGCAAAGTGACCCACAGCACAGGCCGCCGCCGTTCCTGGCCAGTGGCAAGGACCCTGGGCCGACCTGGGAAGGCCCTCCAGTGGGCAGGCCAGGGTGTGGGGGGGACTTTCCCTCACAGCCCCCTGCCCTACGGCAGAGGTCCTCCCCAGACCGTCCACATACCTTTGATAGACTCCATGCAGCGGCTGCAGGCACAGGAACTGCCAGTAATCCAGGCAAAAGGCCTTGAACGTGAGCATTTTCACCTTTCGGTCTCCAGCCGGACCACTGTGGCTCCTCCACCGGGGTTGGAGAGGGTTTGGGGGTGGTTGGGGGACTGGCCACGCAGGCCCACCCTGGCCCCACCGCGGCCCCCACTCACATGGCCCGGCCCTGCCCAGCCCGCTCCTAGAGCACAGGCCTCCCATACAAAGAGCAGCGCGCACAAAAGCCTAGCAACTCGTTGGTGCGGCTTACCCAGCCAGTCTTAGACTGCTGCTGTCTCTGGCGGCTGGTTCTTCTTGGGGCTCCTCTGCGGGTCCCCAGGGTACGCCGAGGCAGCCTTGGCTGTGCCCAGCTGCAGGGGCCCCTGGACTGTCATCCTGGGGGGCCTGGATGCTGGGGGCTCCTGATGGCCGTTCCCCAAGCCCCTTCTTCCAGCCAGGCCCCGGACACTTGGCGGCCGTGCCTGCACCTGGCCGGGCAGTCGGCCACCCGCCTGCCTGGCCCAGAGTGGCTCAGGCCCCAGAGACCCGGGCGTGAGGCAAGGAGGGGGCAAAATGACAGACAAACGCTGACCTTGACGCCCAGATCAATTACGTTTGGTGGAATCCTGGTCCGGCCCGAGTGAGCGAGGACTCGCCACATAGCCACATGGTATGGGTGGGAGCAGCTTGGCTCTGAAAGACAGGCGGAGAAAGACTGACAGGGCTACCAGGAGCGGTTGCCCGGGCGACAGGGACACATTGATAAAATCTAAAATGGAACCTCGATGACAGCTGCTCATTGGCTGCCGGGAGGGGAACTCTTGTAGCTAGTGAGGGAGGGAGGGAGAAGAGCTGCTGGGCTGGGCTGAGGGGCCGAGGCCAGCCAGGGGCTGTTGGGCAGCGACGGGGTGGGGTGATGGGGGGGACAGGCAGAGTGGGTGGCTCGGTGGCCTCAGGACCTGGCAGTCACAGGCAATGGAGCAGAACCACCAGCCGGGCCTCTCTCTCCATCCCTGCCCGTGGGTCCTGATTCTGCTCTGACCGCCCTAGGGACCATTCCCTATAAACCAGCCACAGGGACCTTCGTGTCATTTGGACACACCCTCATGTGGCCCCACGCTGCTCTCAGAATAAAGGCCAAACTCCCGACTGGTGACCGGCTCCTGCTGATGGACCGACAGACCATACCATCTGACCTCTCTGAGGCTCCCGACTCCCAGACACCTGGCCCCCTTCGCACCCCCTGACCCACCACCCCCTTCAGGTCTTCTGTGCAGGGCTTTCTGCTGGGGGTGCCCCCTCCCCCGGGGCAGAGACTCATCATCCAACAGATATCACCTCCAACACCTCCTCAGAGCCTTCTCTGACCATCCGAGCCTCCTTCGCTCTACACCCTGTCTCATTCTCTCCCCTGGACACGCCATCCTCTGAAACGATCCCGTTTAGTCACTCGTTTTCTGCCTGTCTGCCGTGGCTGCAGCACGAGCATCTCCTGGGCATCTCCCGGGCAGGGCCCACACCCGTCCTTTCACAGCCCATCTCATGCCTCAGATGAGCCAGCCTCATGCCTCGCCCGCCGTTGGCACCCTGTCATCATTAGTTGAAGGAACAAAGGGTCTCGGGTAGCAGAATGGAAGGGTCTGGACCCACAAAGCACAGCACGCTCACACCTCCGCTCCTTCAGGTCCCCGGTTTGCTCAACATCATTTACAAAGCGGTGGTCCCTCGGCATCCTTACAACCCTCTCCTGCTGGAAGATGGGGAAGCTGAGGCTCAGAAAAGACTATATGCCCACGGGTGAGGGGTGACATCCAGGAGACATCGGCCGCAGACGGGAGCCGGCGCTGAGCAAGCCCGACAGGCTTCAGGGGCCTGACCCCAGCCCCGTGCTCTGGCAAAGCCCAAGAACAAGGTCAACGGGCTCAGGAGGGCAGTTTTCTGTCTGCTGTTGGCAAACATGCTGAGCAGAGCTTCTCACCCAGCGGCTGTTAGGGCACCGTCCCCCTCGCCACCAGGGGACACTTGGCAATGTCTGGAGAAGTCTGGGGTGGCCACAACCGGGAAGGAGTGTGCTACTGGCATCTAGTGGCATTTCGATGCTGCTGAACATCCCCCAGGGCTCAGGAGAGCCCCCAAGCCAGAGAATGATCCCTCCCCTGCTTCGGAGAGTAGCTCTCTCAGAAATGTCCCATCGTGGACAGTCAGAACTGGAAGGGCATTTCAAATGGCTCAGTCCAAGCCTCCTCTTGTATAAACAAGGAGAGGGAGGCCCAGTGAGGGAAAGGGCACACCCAGCATCAACAGGATGGGTCCAAGCTGGACCCAGGAAGCCCCACGCTGTTCTGGGGCTGGGGAGAGACGAGCCACTGGATAACCGGGCTGGTAACTGCGGGGTAGATGGGGACGGAGGGTGACAGTGGCCATCTGCCAAGGGTGATGAGCCTGTTGGCCTGATTGCCAAGGTAGCACAGGCCCCGTGGAGTGCTGCCCCGCCCCTCTCCCCTGGACAAGGACATCAGCTTCCCTCTCACACCTGTGGCAGAGGAAGCCGGCTGTGCCTTTGAAAGGAGGCAATTACTGGCTGGGACCTTTGTTTCTCAATTCCCAAGCCATGAATGGGGCCTCCAGGACCTCGAATGGCACCTCCTCCCCTCCACTGGGGCCTGAGGGCCAGGTTTCCCAGAGGCTCCGACAGCAGAGCTGGTGACCCTGCTGCACGAAAAGGGCACAGAGGCCACGTGGTGGTAGGGTAGGTGAGGGCCCTGGGTCCCAGGCCTAGATCTGGCACCAATATCCCTCTGGTCTCTGCATCTCAAGTTTTCCTCATCTGTGAAATGCGAACATCGAGCCTGGCTCTGCCTGTGTCCCAAGGCTGCTGTGAGGGTCAGAAGTCAGGACGCGTGGGACTGCAGGATCACAGGAATGGGGGCAGATTCTGCTTAGCGCCTGCCTCTTTTCTGTTCCTCAAATGGGCCAAGTATGGTCCACCTCAGGACCTTTGCACTGGCCATCTCCACTGCCTGGATGCTCTTCCTCCAGTCATGGGACTCACCCCCACGTTCCTTCTGGTCTCTGGTTAAATGGCACTTCCTCACAGACCTTCCCTGGCCACCCTCTGATCGCTCTCTATCCCCTTCACCCCGATTTCATTTCCTTCATAGCATTTGCCACCCAACATAGTATATTAAAACCTGATTCCTTTGTTCCTTTGCTGCCTGAGCCCCTGCCTGACACAGTAGCCTAGCAAAGGCAGCACTGTTGACCGTGGTGTAGCAAGCACCTGACACCTGAAATAAGGGCTGGGGGGAGGAGGGGAAAGGGCAGAGCTGAGGGTGGTCCTGCTGTCTGCTCTGACCCCTAGCTTGGTCCTCTAGGACTTGAAGGCACTGGGTCAAGTGCGGCCAGCCTCAGGGGGGTGATTACTATGGCCGCTCCCTGACCACGGCCGCCTGCCAGGCCTGGCGAGTGCTGGGTCTGGGGTAAACCTGAGGGGGCAGGGGGACACGTGACAGTCCCCACCCAACCCCCAGACACTCTGGGACAAAAGCCTCACCCCCTGCCCCCCTTCGTTCCAGAGCCTTTTCCGGCCCGGCCCCTAGCAGAGTGCTGACTAGCTGGCTGTCGGGGGTAGGCAAAGCGGGTGGAGCCACACCGCCATCTGACATGTTGGTGGCTTTCAGAGAAGCCGGTGGCTCAGCTGGTTTACAGGAGTTTCGTGAGCCTCTCACCCTGGGCTCAGCCCGTTCTGCCACAGACACCCATACACCTGCCCAGCACCCTGGGCCGGCCAGGCAGGGGCGTCCAGCTGTGAGCCTGCGAAAGCAGAGCATGGCCAGGGGTGGGGGGGTGAGCCCACGCACAGGAGGGATGGAGTGAGGGTCTGCCCGTGTGAGGAACGGAGGGTGCCGATGCTCTGCACGCGGTGCGTGTGAGACTGTGCAAAGCGCTGTGCCAAGAGCTGAGGGTATGAGGTGTGTCCACAGGGGCAAGGAGTGTATTGTGGCCTTGGGCAGCGTTCACAGCAGGATCTGGGTTCAAGTCCGGCTCTGCTGACCAGCTGAGAATCCTGAACCAGCGACTTGTGTGAAACGGGCTAACACCAACCCGTTCCGAGTGCTCGTGAGGAAGTAGGACACCATCAGCTTTCGCGGCACCCGCGCACGCCTGTTAGCGTCACGTGTGGCTGTGGCCGTGGAGCGTCCCCCTACAGGGTTATCGGAGTGTGCCGGCAGCTGCCAGCCCCACCCTGGCTCAGGAAAGCACCCCTCTGCCCTTCTCACAGCCTCAGGCAGCTTTAGGGTCTCAGAGCTGGTGGCCATGACCGTCTCGTCCCAGGGGAGCAACTACTAGACCCGCCCCCTGCACAGGGGGCCCAGGCCCTGTCGTGTCGCCAGTGCAGGGGGCTCACGACCACTGGGCTTGCTTTCGGCCGTTCGGGCCCCTTTGTGCGACTCAGCTCCCTCTGCCTCACCCTCCCCGGCTGGGCACGTCCGGCCACATGCAGCCCTGTGGCTCCTCACTGGGCATATGCCCTTTCCTGGCAGTGGCGCATCTCCCACCCACAGAGAGGGACGCGCCTATTTCCAGTCGGCGTGGCCCAGTCCGCCCCTCCCCGACTCACGCCGCTACACTGGACGTGGCTCCCCATGCCAACACCGCGCCAGGGCCAGCTAGCTGCCCCTTCCTGGTCTTTTGTGGCCACAGCCTGTGAGCAGAGATCGGCTGACCTCCGATCCAGGGGACCTTCCTGTGTGCCTCAGTCTCTGGCCCCTTCTTGTAACGTTAGACAATGCCTCCTTCTGAAGACATCTCGTAGAAACGACAAGATCCAAAAGCCATGTGAAGGCAGAGGTCCTCAGACACCCCGGCTTCCACGAACCGCGATCGGAAAGCCAACTGGAAGCGTCGGCTTGGCCCCTGGGCTGCAGCCTGGGCGTCATGGGAACGGGCGGCTGTGGGCTGGCCCTCAGAGGGACCACCAGCCTTGGTTCTTAGAGGAACCCTTAGCCGAGCCCCTCAGGGCCATTCCTAGCTGGCCTGAGGGACCAGGCCATTCCTAGCTGGACTAGTCCTCAGGGGATGTGTCAGCAGTACTGCTGGTCCCTGGGGGAGTTTGAGGGCCGAATGGGGGGACTAATTTCCCTTGATGCCTCCTGGGGCCCACCGCGGTGCCGATGGGGAACAGTGGGCCCAGAATGGAGGGAGCGACGGTACCCGTAGCGGTCAGTGGACAGGCTGCTTCTGGTCTCCAGGGAACTCCTGAGGGTGACAGAAGTGAGACAGGGTTACCGGTGACCCCCGACACACAACAAATGCTTCCGGGGGCCGTGCCGGCTCAGGCCACACTGGGTGGTCCCAGGACAGGTCCTGGGGTGGGTGAGCAGCCCCGGGAAGGGTTTGGCGCCCACATGCAAGAAACCATGTGCTTTCTCGCCCTCTATCTCCCACACTCCCGCTCAGAGACCTCAGTTACAAAGCATCTTTGGCAGCATCAAGTCCAGCTGCTCTCTGTTCGCTGGGGAAGCCAAGGCCCGAGGTCCCCCAGGGAGTCTCCCAGGCCGAGGCTCTTTGTAGTCAGAGACCCAACTGGGGCCTTGGCCTGCTAGTGTGCAGCTCTTCTCATGGGCCCCCCACCCCTGCCACTGACAAACCCTTGCCACGCAAGAGCTGGCCCCTGCGTCTGCACCCTCCTCTCATCCTACCCCATTTTACAGAAGTGGCTTGTTCAGGATTCTCAGCTGTTGAGCAGAGTCAGATTTGAACCCAGGTCCTGCTGTGAACACTGCCCAAGGCCACAATACACTCCTTGCCCACGTGGACACACCTCCAACCAACCTGCTGCCTTACTTGTTCCTGCAACATGTTCCTGCCCCAGGGCCTTTGTACTTGTTCCCTTTTCTTAGGATGCTCAGTCCCCATCACTCACTTGCCATCACTCACTTGCCAGAGAGGCGTTTCCTTGGTGTCTATAGCGGCCCCAGCCGCTTATGCTCTCCATTCATACTCAGTTTTATTTCTTTCAGAGCCCTATGTAAAAAGGGGTAAGCCATTTATCTGTGTGCTTGTTCACTGCCTTTCAGGTGTCCTTCCCCAAAGGCAGGGCCTTGTGTGCCCCGGACATTTTTAGCTCCACTAAGGGCAGGTGGGTGCAGTCAGATGAGAGGAGGGGGCCCTGCCCGAGGTCCCACAGCAACCTGTGAGGCAGCCTCTTAGCCCCCATTGTGGGTGAGGAAACTGAGGCTCAGAGGGGTTAGCACCATATGCAGAGTCTAACAGCTCTGAGAGGCTGGGCTGGGATTGGGACTCAGGTCTGTCCGGCCTGGGACCACCGTGTTCTGTCCCCAAAGAGGCCTCCCGGCCGAGTCCTTGCAGACCACAGGCCAGGCCTACGATCTCCATGCCCAGAGCCCAGAGGCCCGGCAAAGAGACTTGATGTCCAGGTTTGGATCTGGCCCCAGAGACAGCCCAACCTGAGGTCAGAGCCCGTTCCACCCTTGACTCACCATGGATTTGGTACAAGTCCCTTCACCCCTCTGTGCCTCAGTTTCCACATTTGTAAAAGGATGGTAAGTAACAGTAAGTCACTCACAGGGGGAAATAATGGATGTGAAATGACTGTGGAGAAAGAAACAGGAGCCTCTTTTTGCTATGCACGGTGGCATGGCCAGTGTCTGAGGCCTTTGGGGTCTTAGGGTGTGCCTGTCACTACTCGGTGGCCTGGCTCCCCCTGCCCTGTCCCTGCCTTTCCGGGCAGCGGCTGCTATGACAGCCGACACAGCCGTGGAGGCACTGTCCCTGGACTCCACCTCTCCGCCCACGCCAGGCTGCCTTTCCTCATGGGACACCACCTCTCCCCACTGGGGGTCCCCTGCACACCTCTCCCCCACCCAATGTCTCAGAAGCCCAGGGCCCCTGCTTCCCGTGGGCCTGTGCTTGGCACTTGGGCTTTGCCATTCTGAGCCAATGCTGGGTGCTTACCACGGGTCATCTGAGCTTCGGCCTCGGTTTACCTACTTGTCCTTACCACAGCCTTGATGGAAACTCTCCCTGCTGGAGGCTGACCCCCTGCCCCTTCCACATCCCCACTTCCGGTCCAACGAAAGCATCGCTGGTTTTCTGGGTCCCGTATTCAGCAGATTAGCTTCCCCAGAACCAAGCCCTGCCCCAGGCGCCCCCTCCTTCTCCAGCCCCGGCTGAAGAGGCCACGGACAAGCTTCCCTCCCCCCTGGAGCCAGAGCCGCCCCAGGGCCGTGCACTGTGCCTGTGTCAACAGCACCTTGCCAGAGCCCAACGAGAACAGGGGACGTAAAGGACGGTGTCAGGATGCCACCCCGTCACTGTTCCAGACTGTTTGCTGTCCTGCGCCTGCCCCAGTGAGCGATGGCTTTTCTGGGAGGGAGAGAGGGCGGGGCTGGCGAGGCAGGCCTCACCTCCCTGCCGCGCCAGGACCCTCACTGGCAGAGGCGAGCGATTCCTGCCTTTGGCAAGCCCCTAGTCCAGACAAGGGGACCCAGCCCTCAACGCCTGTCGCCCAGTGACTGGCCTCTCCAGTCAGGTGAGGAGATACCAGTACGAGAGCCCCCTAGTGCCAGGTGCGTTTCTCATCTAAGCCTTGATAAACCTCATGAGGCACAAGGAATTTACAAATGCTACCAGTGCAGCTCAGAGCCACTCTATACCCGGAACACCACTCCATCCCCTGCCTCTTTATCCCGCAGCAAACTCTTATTCACCCTGCAAAACTGTGCTCAAATGTCAACTCCTTGGTGCAGCCTTCTTTGCCCACACTGACCCCCCACGCAGACTACTGTCTCCCTTCCTTCCTCCTTTCCCCTCTCCCTCCTTCCCTCCCTTCCTTCTCTCTCCCACTCCCCCAATGACCATGAGTATATGTTGAGCAGTTCCTATGTGCTACGAGGGAGGCGTTGCTGTTAACACTTTAAGGCGATCAACTCATTCAGTCTTTGCCGGAGCCCAGGAGGGAGGTACAGTGACACTCTGCTATGTTGTGACACACGGATCCAAGATGTTGAAGGGTGCATGAGATTTTCCAAGCAGATAGTACTGTCACTGAAGTATGCATGTGAAGACGGGGACTGTCTGTTGAGCACCACCTGCCCCCACAGGACTGAGGGGCCCTAATAGCCATGCAGGGCTGACCTGGCCTGCCGTGGCCCAACCCTAAACCCTGTGGCGGGTGGTGAGCTCTGCTTGGGCTCTCCACTCCTCCCCACCCTCTCTGCCTATCCCTGGGGTCCCCTCAGTGGCCTGAGCCCCTTGGCGGTCTCCTTCCTGCTGTCTCACTGACCCTCCACAAGCCCAGTGAGGACTGGCTCTAAGAGGAGAACCAGCCTCTGCCATGCACCCTGCTGGGTCCATGCAGCTTTGGAGTCACAGACGGAGGCCCGTTCCGCTCACCACTGTCTGCTGCTCAGCCCAGCGGTCAACAGGAAAGGTTCGGGCCCGCGCAGGACAGGCCCAGGTTGAGGGTGCTCGGAGAACACGAGAGACCGCCTGGCTGAGCATACCTGGCTTTGGAACCGACCACCTGAGCTCACACCCCAGTCCAACCTTGGGGGCGACAGGAACTCGAAGCCTCGACCTCCTCCTCCGATGATAAGAGCTCCACCTCACACGGATGATGGGAGATGAGGTGGTCAGCACAGAGCCCGATGCAGGGCTTGAACCTATGAACCGCGAGATCATGATCTGAGCCGAATCTGGATGCTTAACTGACCGAGCCACCCAGCCACCCTATTGGTTTATACATCTAAAGCACTTAAGACAATGCCAGATACAGAATCAGCATTCCATAAATGCCAGCTATCATTAGTATAGATAGGATTCAAAAGATTTGCCTATTACTCAATATATCTTATGTAACATACGATATAGAATATATTAATGCCTAACACCAACAGTATAGAAGTGAAATATTAATGTGTTACATTAACATTGATTCTACATTAGTAGATATTTGTGTTATTCACATATATAAAATCCTCATTTTATATGCAGGGAAACTGAGAGGTGGTTTCTTCAATGCCACCAGTCCTACATGAGGACTGGTGCTGCTGTACCTCCCCCTGCTCAGGGGCCCCAGGATCTTTGGGGGACCCCGGACCAGGTTCATGGACACAGGGCTCTCAGTCAGCCAGGCAGGGCTCCAGCTCCTCTTCTGGTCTCCAGTTCTAGCTCAGGGCATAAATAGCCCATTCCGGCCACCCTGGACAAGGAAGACCACCCCGGGACAGTCCTTCCTCTGAATCCCCCACCCCCAGCCCTCCTTTATGGGGCTCCTGGGGAGGCCACTTCCTTTTCCTTCAGAATAAACTGGGTGCTCCAGTCTCCCCTGGCACAGCTTCTAAACAGCACCCAACTATTTACACAAAGTTCAGGAACAGGAAAAACTACTCAGTGTGCTGTAAGAAGTCAGGGGAGGGCTCCCCTGGGGGATGGGCCAAGACTGGCAGGGCCCCAGGGGGGCCCCAGGGGGGCCCCAGGGGGCTTGATCATGAGTGGGGTTCTAGAGGGGGCCTGGGTCGTCTTGGTTTTGGGGCCTTGGTGCTGATTACGTGAGTGTGTTGTTTGTGACAACGCAATAAGCTGTACACTGTATTTTAATAAAAGTTTACGTGAAAACAAACTGCCTGGTTCAGTCCCAGCCCGGGGCAGCAGGAAAAACCTTGGGCCGCTTGCAGCTGGATGCCATCCCTTTCAGTCACCCTGCAGCAGCTCTGTGGCCCTGGGAAAACCCCTTCCCCTCTCTGGCCTCAGTTTCCCTCTGCTGAATGAGGAAGTGGTCAGTGTGTCTATTCCTGGCTGTACAGCAGGAACGGAGCCTCTGAGAAACACTGATGTACGGATGCCTGGGCCCTAAGACGGACCATTAAGTCATATAGCCTCTGGGGGTGCGTTTCTGCACCTTTGCTTTGTTCTAATTCTTTCCTTTGAAAAAACCATAGCTTCACAGGAAGCTGTAAAATACAACGTCCTGGGAGGTCCCGTGAACCCCCATCCCCAGCCTCCTCCAGCCATAACCCCTTGTGCAACTGCAGACACCATCCAGACCAGGAAATTGACATAGGTAAGTCCGCCGAGGTTATTCTGACTTCACCAGACGAGCACATGCGTGTGCGTGCATGTGGGTCTCCCTGTAATTTTACACCCAGGTCGCTTGCGGTAGTCCCCCGCCGAGATCAATCACACAACTGTTCCATCACCAGGCTCTCGGTGCTACCCCCCATAGCCACGCCCACCTGTCCTCCGCAGTCCCTCCCCGCCGACAATCTGTCCCCTGGCTCCACCATTTTGCCCTTTCAGGAATGCTATACAAATGAAATCGTGGACTTTCACTCAGTGTCCCTGGAAGTTCATCATTACTTCCTTCCTCTTGACGGCTGCGGAATACGTGCTCCACGGCACAGATGCACCAGTTTAATATCCATTCCCCCCCCGAAGGGCATCTGGGCATCTTCCAGTTTGGGGGCTGTTCTGAATAGAACCACGATGACCATTCTGAAACAGGATGTTGTGTGACCATAAGTCTTCATTTCTCTGGAATGAATGCCCAAGAGTGCGATAGCTAGGTCATATGAGAAGCGTGCATTTACTCTGAAAGGAAACCGCCAAACTGTCTTCCGGAGCAGCTGGACCGTCTTACATTCCCAACAGCTAGGCAGCAGCAGTCCGGTTTCTGCGCATCCCTGCCAGCATCTCATGCTGCTACTATTTTTTTTTTTTTTTTTTTTTTACATCAGCCACTCTAATAGCTACGGGGCGAGAGCTCACTGTGGTTTTGGGGTGCATCTCACTGACGGCCCATGTTGTTGACCATTATTGTTACGTGTGTTTACCTGCCAGCCGCGTATCTTCTTTGGTGAAATGTCTGTTTGCGTGCACCTTCATTTTTCAAAGCTCCCCGGATGGGTTTGATGTGCGACCAGCTAATCCCCTAGGAGCTTCCGAACTTGGGAAGTTCTGTCAGTTTTAAAAAGAACACGGTCGCTGCTGTAAGAATTCTGGGCAGCCTGCGCTTTCTGGAAGGGCTACCTGCAGAGTTCTGTGGTGGGGTCCAGGCTGCTACAGGTGGCTTGGAGTTACTGTGTCTCAGGCCAGAGGGGGAAGTTTGTCTGTTCCTGAGAAGGAATGGGGAGAAAACAGAGAGCAGAGACAGAGGGGAGAAGGAGGCTCTGGAGGCCACGTGGCATAGGAGGGGACCCCTCCCTCCCACGGGAGCCTCTACAGGTATTACTGTCTCGTACAGAGCAGTGAGTGGCTAAGTCCATGTCTAGGGCGAGGGCATGACCCAGGAGGGAACTTGAGGCAAGCCAGCTCCAGACTGTCGCAGGCCCCGGAATGGACCTATTTGTGGAGTTTACGTCAGTCTCCAAAGGGGTGCGGAAGGCCGTACCCCTCCCAGTTACAGGGCCCCCTCCCTCTCATTAAATAAGCAATAAATACCCACTGCACCAACTGTAGAAATAACAGCAGAGCACAACAAGGAAATGAAATCATCTGCCGTCCCAGCTCTCTAGGGACTAACCAGTGTAACTATTTGAGGGTACTTTCTGGCTGGGCCTTTCTCTAAATGTGTGCCTGTGACTGGGCGCATATATGTTTTTTGGTTACACAGAAATACATTCTGTTCTATAAAATACATCCACCCCCTCACCCCACACTTGTCTCAAGCATGTTTTTAGGTCTTCAAACATCCCTCCACGTCACCCCTTTGGAAGCTGCCTGGAACCCCTGTGGGCTCCTCATCGTCCCAGGTGGGTGCTGGGCTTAGGTCCACCTCTCCTCTCCTGGTAAACAAAGCTGCGGGACCGTCCCATCAATGCGGCCTCTGTGCACAGGTTGGGATGTTCCTCTAGGACCCATTCCTGGAATTTCTGGGTCACAGGGTGGGAGTGTTTTGATGTCTCTGGGTACACACAGACGCTGACCCAAGAGGTTGGGCCAACACACTCCTGGTGGCAGTGATGGTGAGTGTTTGGCCATCTCGGGGCTCCAGAAGTTTCTCTGTTGGGGCAGAGATGAGCGCAAGGGAGAAGGTGCTGGGTGGCACTGTGCCCCATGCAGAATGCCCTTACTCGACGCCAGGTCCACAGGAATCAGCTGTGAGACATGCCGCAGAGGCTGTGTGAGCAACGGTGCACCAGGTCTGTGCTTCTGACCCCTCCACCGGCTGTCGGGGAGAAAGTAGCTAACAGCCAGGGCCAGGTCTGGGGCTCGCCCCTCACCACTGGCCTCCAGAGTCAGTAAGCAGGGTGCCTCTCTGGGGGCATGGAAACAAAGACACAGAGAAGGTGCCCTTATCCCTCAGGCGTGAGGCTTTTTGCCCACTGACTGGGGTTCCCACTTCTGGTCTCACAAGCGAAATGACCCTGCCCCAGTCTCTGCTTCCTCATCTATGAAACAGGGCTGATCTTCCCGCCTCAGAGGCCGTTAATGAGGCTCCTGGGAGCTTACAGACTGGAGGTGCCTTGTAAACAGACGGATGTGAAGCGTTGCCATGCTGGCTCATGCCCGGGCTATCCCGCCCAGTCCCCCAAACCCCACCTGGGGCCTCCCTCTGAAAAGGCCACAGAGGGCTCCTGCCCGCCCACCCTCTGCCTTCCTGTCCTGGCTCTGGGCCCCAGACAGCCCTGCCTGCCAGCCTGAGGCCCCACTGCCCAGCGGCACAGTGAGACGATTATCTCCAGGCTGGCCTCTGTGCCCTTCCGTCCTGCCAGGCAGTTCTGCCCAGGAGCTCAGCCTGAGTCTGGAAAACTCCCTGCTGGCGGTGGGATGGGGGTGGGATGTGTCTCTTTGCAACGCCCCCTGGGCAGAGGTGTGGAGAGAGAGATCAGGGTGGCCAGGCAGGGGCCCTGGGTGAGACCCCGAGGGCATCTAGTCCCTCTCTGGGCCTCAGTTTCCCTGCCTGCACCATGAGGGTGTTTGTCTAAAGAAGTGGTTCTTCACTCTGTGTGTGTGGGGGGTGCGTCAGGCCATTTGGGGACAGTGATTCATTCATCCCACTTAGTAACCATGCAGTCCCCACTTTGGGCCAGGCTCTCTAAGAGCTTAGGACTGACTCACATCACCCTCACAGCCAGCCTGCGATGTGGGATGTCCTTATCTCCACTTCACAGATGAGAAAACAGAGGCTCCCGGATGTGATCAGGGGCATTATTCCGAGCACAGGACGATACGGAGTGAATAAGACAGACCCATCACTGTCCGTGTGGATGGAGGGGGCACACCAGAAAAGTAGATAAGGATATGTGCACAGACAAGGCCGCTTGGACCAGTACAGAAAGTAGGAGCAGCTGCACAAGACAGGAGAGACACTAGCCAAGAAAAGCCCCTAAGAAGAAGTGACTGCTGGCTCTGAAGGGCGGGGCTCCGTGTAATGGATAAGCAAGGGAAAGGCCTGAGGCGGGAGCCAGCTGTGCACGTTCAAGGTGAGGGTCCCTCATGTGGTGCACGGGGCCAGGCCAGGCATCTGCTGCAGGAACGAAGCCTGGCTTGGAGAAGGAGGCCCATTGAGCACCCCAATACCACCACTCCAGCCCAGCATGGAGCCCAGTTCGGGGCTTGAACTCACGACCCTGAGATCAAGACCTGAGCTGAGATCAAGAGTCAGATACTTAATGGCTGAGTCACCCAGGTGCCCCAAGCTTCTCAAGGGCTGTAGAGGGCCCCGAAGCCTTAGTGGGGGATGGAGGGGTGGTGTCTGGATAAAAGGGGAGCCCTAACCTACACCCTCGGTTCATGGGACGGAGGGGCTGGAGAGGAAAGCAGCTCAGTGTGTGGGGGCTTCTATTTCAGGGGTGGCAAGATGCCATCACAGCTCTGTCCCCCACACGGCTGGTCTCTGCTTGGGACACAGAGCACTCTCTGGGCAGATGGCTATGGCCCAGGCAGAAGGCCTTGGGTGTCCTTGGCCCACGGGGTGGGCTGGTGGCTGCAGCAGCAGCAGGCAGAGTCCATCTGTGGCTCAGCCGAGTGGGTGGATGGAGGCAGTGTCCCCACTGGAGGGTTAGAGTGGCGGTCCGACCCAGCCCCTGACCTCCCCAGACTCCAACCTACAGAACACCCAGCTAGGCCCTCCCCCAGCTCCCCTCTCTGTACCAGCAATTCCCATATGGGGGGGCCCATTTTGGTGATAGCACTGCCACCCACCCAGACCCCCAAGGCAGACCCCTGAGTACTATAGTCTGTGAAACCTTTGATGCCTTCCTCTCCCTCCCCGGCCCACCCCCCCCCCCCGGCCTCGGGCTGACCCTCATTGGACACTCTGCTCCATGAGCTGCCTTGGCCTCCCCCTCAGACCACCTCTGGCACTTCCCATAATGCCTGCCCCACCCAACCCAGGCCTGGCATGGGAGCACCCTCTGGACAGTGCTTTCTGGGTGAAAGAAAGAGAGACAGACAACAAACTTCTGGCTGAAGGAGACAACGTGGGACATCCTTCTCTCACCTGACAAACACCAAGAGCTGTTCTGCGTCAGGCTCTGGCCTGTCACTAAGGCCTGGCTCAAGTGCCACCTCCTGGGCATAGCTCCCCTGGGTCTCTGGTCCCTCAGTCAGTACAGAGATAGTTGCAGAGCACAAAAAGGAGGGGGGTGTGGCTGGAAGGAGCAAGTAGGGGGAGGCTGGAAGGCTCCTGAGGGCCTGGCCCCGAGATCCTATGACCCGATATGTGTGCAATGTCAGCGAGACAGATGTGGCCCTAGGAGAGGGGGTGAGCAACCCTGCTGTCCCCAAGCCAGAGTCCATACCCTGGCTTTCCACTGATGGGCTAGGTGACCCTGGGGGAGAGCTCTGTCCTCTCAGGGCTCATGTCCCTGTCTGGGGCTGCCTGGTAGGGATACCTATCTGAGGCCTGATGACAGGCTAAGCGCGTGTCTACAGAGGAAAAGCCATATGCACAGCGCGGCTGGGGAAGGCTGCTGGAGGGGAGGACACCCTGTGTGTCTGGCCCGTGCAGCACCCACCCTGCCCGTGGAGCTCTGGGGTTGGCAGATCCTCACCCCTAGGCTCCAGGAGGAAGCAGCAGCCCTGAGAACAGGAGGGGGAACCCACACTTGGTCCAGGGAACACATCAGCTGAGTGCAGGACCCGGACCCGGACCCGGACTACCCAGGCCCAAATCCCCTTCAGCCCACAGGGCCCTTGAGGCTAGCTACGTGCCTCCTGGAGCCTCGAGCTCTTCTTCTAAGGAAGAGCCTCCAGACCCTGCTCTGCCTCTCTGGTGGCTCTGAGCCTCATAGGTACCTCCTAGTGAGCGCTCTCTAACCTGGGAAACGCCATGGACAAATCTCGGGCCCTGTACATTCCGGCTGCAGAAGCCCAGGCCATCTGAGGGCCTCGCCCTTGCTGAGAAATTGCTCTCCCCTGAGAACCCTTTTGTGCCACCTGAAGTCATCTCTGTGAGTCCTCACTCTGGCCTCAGGGGCCCGGGAATGGCCCATTTACAGATGCAGGGCAGGCCTGCCCCACAGCCCTCACTCTGCCTCTCCCCCAGGCTGCTCCCCTCCAGGGAGACAAGGCGCAGACAGGATTTCCCCCTCCCTGAGGTGCTGGTTAAAAAGGATGTGAGGTCGATCTGAAACACAATTTTTTTTTTTTTTTTTGGAAATATACGGTGCCCCAGGCAGCGTAAAAAAAAAGTGTGTGTGTGTTTTTTTTTTTAAATACATACTACTGGGAAAAAGAGCAAAGATGAAATGGTAAGAAAAATGATTTCTTGTTTATAGGTCCCAGCTTGGCTAAGAAGGATGGAGGTGCGGCAGCCTGGGGTGGGAGGTCACCTGGTCCCGGGCATCGAGCATGGGGGTGGGGGGCGGTCCTGAGGATTTATGTAGATAGATACACCCAGGGGTAAACCCTGTCCTCCCATCCGTAGAGCCCCTGGCACTCAGGGTCAGTGAGTCCAGGCTCTGTGCTGGGGCCAGGGGCCGGCCGCCTGGGTGAAGGGGGGCATCCCTGTGCCTACCTGTGGCTTTGGTAGCTGTGTGCATATGCCCCAGCTGAGGCGGCCAGCTTGGCCTATGTTGCCCTCTGCTTCCAAATATACTCAGTGGGCTGTCTGTAGCCTCGGTTTACTGCCCCGCCCCCACAAACACACACAAGTGAATCCTCCCCCTACATGGTCAGGTGGGGCTGACCCCACCTGCCCAGCTCTAGAGGCAGCCAAGTGACAGAAGCAAGCTGACTGGCATACAGCCTTCCCTGGGCCATGGAGGTGGTTTCGGGAGTGGCCATGAGCCCCAGGGCTGACCAGTGAGATGGGAGGCCAGAGCTCCCACAGGGGAACATGACCCCAGGGGCAGACAAACAGGGGAGCAGCGTATTAGAGCCCCTGGAACCAGCCACACTGAAGCAGACCCCTGGGCTGTGCCCGGATAGTAACCATTCAAATCTCTTCTGACTCGAGTTTCTGTCCTTTGCCGCCCAAGGGCTCCTGGGTTAAGTCCGCTCCCCAGCCCCGGCCTGGCTTCCTTCCCTTCCCAGATGTCCATGTTCCTTAAGCCCCAGTGTGTCCCAAAGCTTCTCTCTGCGTGGTGAGAATCCAGGGAAGGCAGGGGACGAGAACAGTATTTTAGGTCACAGATCCACCATGTGCTTTATTACCTCATGGAATCCCGATGGCTACCCTGCAAAGCTGGAATTATTGGCCCCACTTGACAGAAAAGGAAACTGAGCTTCAGAGAGGTTAAGCCATCTGTCCCAAGCCCCACTGCCACCGGGTGGCAGATACGGGGCTCCATCTGAGCAACTCCTTGGAGGGTGGCTGGGCCCTGTGTCAGGAGGTGGTATTGGAAAAGCCCTTGAGAATGCCAACACGGTGCCCCCTCCCAGCTCCGCTGTCCCCCCACCCCCCACGCGGGTCTCAGGGAGTTCCTCTGAGGCGGCCTGATCACCCAGCAGCCCTGGAGATTGTCGGGGACTGAAGCCGACCCAGGATGGGGGATTGAGGGACTTGGAAGGTGCCTGCAGCCATCTGGGTGACAACGGAGTGAAGCCGGGCCTTTCTCTCTTGTTCGATAATGAGAGCAAATGTGAGGAAGGCTCTCTGTGTTATCGCAGGGTCCAGCAAGCGTGGCGAGACACAGGCTGTGATTTTCAGTGAGGGCTGTGGTGATTAAAAATGCATCACTTCCCTTATTAACCATTCCAAACAGATGCCGGGACCGTCTTGACGAGGAATGGAACCGCCGAAGCCAATAAAACATCTTGCATCTGGCGACTCACTTTCCTCTCCAGGAATCTGTCTTGCTTGCCTCAGCTGCGGGGTTCTGCGTGCCTGTGTGTGTGTGTGTGTGTATCCGCCTGTGTGTGTGTGTGTGTGTGTATCTGTATCTATTTTTGGTGACTGGCACCGCTCCTCGGAAACAGAGCGGAAAGGCCTCAGGCCCATATGAAGGGGACAGCGGTCCTCTATGGCCGCCTTATGACATTGCCACAGGCTGGTCTGCTGGGTGGTCTCCTCCTGGGTCTTCATGGGAATCTGCGAAGTCATGCTGGGCTGTGTGTGGTTGGGGACCAGCAAGTGTGCCCAGCCCCCAGCTCACAGGGCCATGAGCATTTCCTGACCACAGAGCAGCACTCATTCTCTATTTGCTTGTATCTTCATCCATAGAATGCCGACTGCTTCTTGCTTTGGGCCTGGCCCAGTCTAGGCAGTGGGGGTACAAGGTGAGATAAAAAGCCATGTGTCCTGCCCAGAGGAAGGGAACACGTCTTGAGGCCTTGACAGCCAACACCTCTCCCTGCCCAGCTGCCTCCCCTCCTGCCAATCACCCCTGCATCCTTCTCAGTGTCTGGGGCTCAGGTGGGCCTGACTCTGCTCCCAAGAACAGGCATGGCACTCAAGCTGGGCCCAGGAGAGGCAGGCCCAGACTTCACTGACACTGTCGTGCGAGAGAAGCTCTGAACTTGAATTCAAACTTAAATCTGAAAGGGATGAGCCAGCACTTTCCATCGGGCCCCTTGAGGAGGAAGCCAATGCAGGGGGAAGCTAGACTCAGAGCAGAAGAGGGACAGGTCCAGGGTCAGGACTGGAACTTCTGGATCTAGCCATGCCTGAAGCTTTGGGGATATGTGAGAATCTCTTTTCATTTAGGCCAGTTTGAAGTGGGCACTCTGTCACTTGCAACCAAAAGTCCTAATACATGTACCTTCTAATCGTTATAATTCTGAATGAATATTTTAATATTGAGTGATTGTTTCAATAGAAAGATACACAGAAAACTATATGATATGAGGGAAGGAGGGGCAAGTTCTTTGAGAAAGGGGATATAGGAAGGAAAAATGGAAGTTTCCATTTCCAGGATGTTGCAGCTGAGTCTAAAAGGATGACTAGAAGCTTGTCAGGCAGACAGTGCATGGAAAGGCATTACATCCATATGGAACAGCATGTGTAAAGGCGTGGAGGTGAGAAGCACAACAGCGAAAGTCAACTTACTGAAGGGCTTGGGCTTCTTCGGAAGGATGTTGAGGAGGGACATGAAACTAAATAAATCCCTTCGTGGGGTATGGGTTCAAGGGGGAGAGGTTAGAGGCAGGGGGACAGTGCCTCTGGAGAAAGGGAACAGCAGGTCTGGAGGCCTGTGGTGGACAGTCGGTACTTCTCTCTGCCCTGTATACAGCAAGGGGTGGGATGGGAGAGAAGAAATGTGTTGGGGAGACGTATGGGTGAGGTATGACGGCGACGCAGGGTCAAAGTCAACACCCAGGTTCCTAGCTTGGGCATTGGATGGATGGTAGTGCCATTTACCTACCTGGGGACCCAAGAAGAGGTACAGGGTGTAAGGAGAGACGACCCGGCCCCTTTTGGATGTGCTGGGGTACGGAGCCTCGGGGATGCTCAGGAGAAGCATCCAGGAGGCTATAAGAATCTGGATGGAGGCCCGGCTCCAGGAAGGACAGGTGGGGAGAGAGTGGGTTGAAGAGGGAAGGCCGGGCAGAGCCCTGGGCATGTGGATATTTATGGGCAGAAGCAAAGGCCAGCAAAGGAGAGGGAGAAGGAGCCGCTGGAGCAGTGGGAAGAGGCCTGGCGAGCTCCCTGCCCACAGCTGCAAGCTGCGTTCCGCAGCCCCTCCCCTGCAAGTCCTTCCTGGGGATCCGCCATCTGCCCTGTCCTGCCACAGTGAGTTAGGACCTGCTCCTGCCTCCCCAAGGACCTGAGATAACATAAGAATGGCATTTCTTAGCAAAAAGGAATCCCAAATGAGCACCAAGCTTCATGTTCAAAGATGTTCATAGCAGCATTATTTATAAGAACAATGAGCAAACCTGCCCACCTGTCCCCTGACGTCATCCACCCCGTCACCCTCAAGCCACTATCTTCGGAGCACTTACCACTTTCTGAAAGCATCCCATTTGTTTGCTGACTGTCTCCCTCATTCAGGTATAGACTCCGTAAAGAGGAGGGGATTCTGCTTGTTTTACTCACTGGTATAGACTCAAGCCTCGGGACCGCGCCTGGCACATAGTAGGCACGCCTCACAGGCAGTATGGGTTTGGCTCCAGGCCATGACGATAAAGCCGGTGTCGCAATAAAATCAAATGAATGTTTTGGTTTGTGCGTATAACACTGCATCTAAAAGTTACGTTTACACGCCACGGTTGACTCTCGAACAATGTGGGCGTTAGGGGCTCTGACCCCCATGCAGTTCGAAATCTGCGCCTACATTTTGACTCCCCCTAAACTTAACTGCTAATAGCCTCCCACGGACCAGAGCCTTACTGGTAACATAAATGGTCGGTTAACCCATACTTTGTGTGTTGTATCTATTATGCACTGTATTCTTACAGCTCTAACTGTAAGCAAGCTATAGAAAAAAAAACTTTATTAAGAAAATGATAAGAAGGGAACTAAAGCAAGCTATAGAAAAAAACTTTACTAAGAAAATGATAAAGAAGGGAAAATACATTTGTAGTACTGTAAAAACTCCACACATACGTGGACCCACACAGTTCGAACACGTGTAGTTCAAGGATCAGTCACACTGTTGTCTATCGAGTGTGCGATTGTCTTGTGTCCAAAAAAGCAATATACATACCTTAAATTAAAAATACTTTGGGGGCGCCTGGGTGGCTCAGTCGGTTAAGTGTCCGACTTCGGCTCAGGTCATGATCTCGCGGTTCGTGGGTTGGAGCCTCGCATCGGGCTCTGTGCTGACAGCTCAGAGCCTGGAGCCTGCTTCGGATTCTGTGTCTCCCTCTCTTTCTCTCTGCCCCTCCCCTGCTCACACACTCTCTCTCTCTCTCTCTCTCAAAAATAAAACATTAAGAAGAAATTTTAAAAAAAGTAGACAATAATGCATTGATTGACGCTTCCTTTCACAAGCCATTTCTCTGTAGCCTGCAATGCTGTTCGAGAGCATTTCACCCACAGGAGAACTTCGTTCAAAATTGAAATCAATCCTTGCAAACCCGGCCGCTGCTTTATCAATTAAGTTTATGTAATATTCTAAACCCTCGGTTGTCATTTCAACAATCTTTACGGCATCTCCACCAGGAGTTCATTCCATCTCAGGAAACCACTTTCTTGGCTCATCAGTCAGAAGCAATTTCTCATCTGTTTAAGATTGATCATGAGATTCCGATAATTCAGTCCCATCTTCAGGCTCCACTTCTAATTCTGGTTCTCTTGCTCTTTCCGCCACAGCTGCAGTGACATCCTCCCCTCAAGTCCTGAACCCTTAAAGTCCTCTGTGAGGGTTGGACTCAACTTCTTCCAAATTCCTGTGAAGGTTGATATTTTTGCCCCTTCCCACGAATCACGAATGTTCTTAATGGCACCTAGAATGGCGAATCCTTTCCAGAAGGTTTTCCATTTACTTTGCCCAGCGCCATCAAAGGAATCAGGATCTATGGCAGCTATAGCCTTAGGAAATGTATTTCTTAAACAATAAGACTTGAAAGTTGAGGCGTGCCTGGGTGGCTGAGTTGGTTGAGTGTCCCAACTCTTGATTTTGGCTCAGGTCACAATCTCACGGTTCGTGAGATCGAGCCCCACGTCAGACTCTGCACTGACAGAGCAGAGACTACTTGGGATTCTCTCTCTTCCTCTCTCTCTGCCCCTCCCCAACTTGTGCATGTGCTGTCTCTCTCTCACAGTAAATAAATTAATTTAAAAAATTTGTAAATGTTTATTTATTTTTGAGAGAGGGAGAGAGAGAGAGCGAGAGAGAGCGTGAACAAGTGGGGGAGGGGCAGAGAGAGAGGGAGACACAGAATCCGAAGCAGGCTCCAGGCTCTGAGCTGTCAGCACAGAGCCCGACATGGGGCTCGAACCCACAAACCGTGAGATCATGACCTGAGCTGAAGTTGGATGCCCAACCGACTGAGTCACCTGGGCACCCCAATAAATAAATTAATTAACATATACACACACACACACACACACACACATATGTAGGGGCGCCTGGGTGGCTGAGTCACCCAGGCACCCCAATAAATAAATTAATTAACATATATATATATATATATATATATATATATATGTATAGGGGCGCCTGGGTGGCTCGGTCAGTTGGGCATCCAACTTCAGCTCAGGTCATGATCTCACGGTTTGTGGGTTCGAGCCCCATGTTGGGCTCTGTGCTGACCGCTCAGAGCCTGGAGCCTGCTTCGGATTCTGTTCTCCCTCTCTCTCTCTGCCCTTCCCTGCTCACGTTCTACCACATTCTCTCTCAAAAATCAATAAACATTACAAACATATTTAAAAATATATAAAAGGAATCTTTTTGTCTGAGCAGCAGGTCTCAACAGTGGGCTTAAAATATTCAGCAATTCACGTTGTACACGGATGTGCTGTCATTCAGGCCTTATTGTTGCACGTAGAGAGCATTGGCAGGGTAGATAAAGCGTAACTGTCAAGGGCCCCGGGATTTTCTGCATGGTAAGTGAGCACTGGCTTCGACTTAAAGTCACCAGCTGCATTAGCCCCTAACAAGAGAGGCAGCCTGTCCTTTGAAGCTTTGAAGCCAGGCATTGACTTTGCTTCTCTCGTTATGAAAATCCTAGACGGCGTCTTCTTCCACCAGAAGGCTGTTTCATCTACACTGGAAATCTGGTTAGTGAACCCACCTTCATTCGTATCTCAGCCTGACCTTCTGGAAAACTCGCTGCGGCTTCTACATCAGCACTTGCTGCTTCACCTTGTCCTCGTATGTCGGGGAGACAGCTTCTCTCCTTAAACCTCACGAACCAATCTCCGCTAGCTTCAGACGTTTCTTCTGCGGCTTCCTCACCTCTCTCAGCCTTCACAGAATTGAAGAGAGTCAGGGCCTTGCTCTGGATTAGGCTTTGGCTTAAGAGAATATTGTGGCTGGTTTGATCTCTTATCCAGACCACGAAAACCTTCTCCATATCTGCGTTCAGGCTGCGTGACTTTCTTACCGTTTTTGTGTTCACTGGCGGAGCACTTTGAATTTCCTTCCAGAACTTTTCCTTCGCATTCACATCACAGCCACGTTCCTTGGCTATTTGTTGCACAAGGCCTGGCTTGGGGCCTTTCTCGGTTTTTGACACGCTTGCCTCACTAAGCGGAATCACTTCTACCTTTTCACGTGAAGTGAGAGACGTGGGAGTCCTCATTTCACTCGAACGCGTAGAGACCACTGTAGGCCTCTTCACTGGCCTGATTTCAATATTATTGTGTCTCGGGGAATAGGGAGGCCCGAGGAGAGGAAGGGGGAAGGGGAGGGGCTAGTTGCTGGAGCCGTCAGAACACGCACATCTTTCGATTAAATTCCCCATCTTTCATGGACGCGGTTCACGGCACCTCAAATCAGTTACAGCAGCAACATTCAACAATCTCTGATCACGGATCGCCAGAACAAATAGATTAACAACGAAAAAATTTGAAACACTGCAAGAATTACTGAGATGTGACACAGGGACGTGAAGCGAGCAAATGCTGCAGACGAAAGGGTGCCGAGCGACTTGCTTAAAGCAGGGTCACCACGAATCTTCGATTGGTAAAAAGAAAAAAAAAATGCAGTATCTGCAAAGCGCAATAAGGTAAGGTGTGCTTGTACTCAAAACATATTTGAGGAACGAGCAAATGAACGAGTCTGCTTACATGATGACGGATAAAGTCGCTGGGCTTTTTACTCAAGTGATCGGTCCTCTTCCTTCACCACCAAGCCTGCCAACTTCCCTCTCCCCTCTCCTTTCTCCTTGGCCTCCCTGAGAATACCCTCCTTTGTGGCTCCTGCAGGAGCAGGAACTTGGGCGTGGAAGGTCCTGAGAGCCCCCTGTGGGACCTGCCCATGATGCTCCAGAGAAGTCCCAGCTCCCGGCTGTGCTGCGGCCTCACCCTGGCTGGCCTCTCTGAGCCGGCCACTCACCCCTTTGTCCATATCCAGCCATTCCTCAACTCCTGGCCCATTGTCAGCCTCCCTTTGGATCCAGGGACACTGAGCGTCTCTGGCATAGAAACAAAGACACAGGCACGTCTGAGAGATCTGCAGGGATTTTCCTGAGAAAGCCTTACCCTCCAGGGGAGGGGGGGGTGGTGCTCAGCTGTTTGGAGCTCCTGCCAGGTCTCTTTAGTCTGGAGCTCCCCCATGGAAGATGAACAGGCATAAGGCAGCTTGTGTAGGGCTAGGGTGGGCAGGGCCTGGAGGAACCGGACAGCCCGGTCTGGAGCAGGGCAGCTTGGTGGAGGGCAGCTCAGCACCCCCAGGCTCTACAGGCAGTCCTGAAACCCAGAGAGCAGAGATGACACCAGGAGGGAGCCAACTGCAACGCCTTCTGGGGCCAAGCTGATCCGCGCTGTGCAGGGTTGAAGCTGACTGCAAAAAGGAGTGAGCTCCCCGTCTCCGTGACTAAGAAAGCAAGGGTCTGTCAGGGGCAGAAGAAGGCCTTGGGAGCCTCTGCCAGCCCTGAAGACTCTGGATCCCAGGGATGTCCCCATGAAGTTCTCAGGGAAGTCCTGGTGTTGCCCCAAGCCCATTGTCATGGGGTGTAATACTACGATGTCCCAGCAGAGGGTAGCATGTGGCTGCCACACAGTCCTGGAAAGAGTTGCTGGCAAAACCCCAAACCTCTGGGACTCAAGGAGGTCCAGAGAGGCCCAACAGACCTGGCTCCCTCCCAGGCCTGCCCATGAGACCGCTCGCCACCTCCACACCCACGCCAGTCCCTACATCTTGTTTCTAGATTGGATCCTTTTGGCAACATCTCCGTGCGTGGGATTGTTTTAGCCCCACCCAGGTCCAAAGTCACCCCTCAGTGGCCTCACCCATGCACTAAGTCAGACTTGAAGGTCCCACTCAGATACTGTCACTTCTCAGTGACCCACCCAGGTCCTAAGTCACAAGGTGTCCCTCGGCAGTCTGCTCTGAGAGCCCGGGGAGGTGGGCCGGGCTGTGCCTGGTCAGCTGCCATATCCTGCCTTGAGGACACTAATTTCGCATTTATCAATTTCCACTGTCCGTTTTTCTTATGTATTTTAATCCAAGGCATTTTGAGTCCTGCCTCCCACAGCCCTGTGAGGAGCTTATAGGCCTGGCCCTGCCCTGCCTGTGCTCAGGAAGATCGTCACTCCGGCTCTGACACCAGGTTCAGGGTGAGCACAGCCCGCACACGGTCTCCCAGGAGGCCACGAGCCTCTAAAAGCAGCTTCCAGAGGAGCGATGTCTCAGGGAGGGGACTGCACTGTGTGACCCTGGGGACTGCCTCACCCTGACCCTCAGGCTCCTCGTCTCTCACGTTTGCCATAAGGAGGTGGTGGCAGAGAAGCAGCCACGTCCACTGATGGGGGGTTGAGCGTGAGTGGTCACAGCAGCCTCTTTCTTCTCCTCAGGCCCATAGAACAGAAGTAGAAACTGAGGACAGTGAAGCTCGGGGTCTGTCTCTCCCCACACGGCTGAGCAGAGGGGCCCAGGAGCCAAACCCAGGCCAACTGATTCCAGCAACCACATGTTCGCGAGGGCCTTCTCTCAGTCAGTCCTACACCTGCTAAGCTGTGTGACCTGGGGTAGAGTGCATGCCCTCTCTGGGCTTCTACTGGAAATTCAGGGAGGGTGGGAGTTCAGTTCGATCATTACCTCCCCGGAAAGCAGAGGAGCACATTCAGATTATTCACGAACAAAGACTTCACTGATGTCAAATCAGACCCTAAGCGCGGTAGGTGTTCTGTACTTGGTGCACGGTAGGGGTTCAGAGGGGCCACTGCTGCTGTTTCACCATGGTAGTGACCATGGTCATCAGTGAGCTGGGACCAGTCAGATCTTGCTCTCTGAGCACCCTCCCTCTTCCTCACCTTGCTCTAGGCTTACTGCACAGGCGAATGAGCCAGAGACTGCCACCATCCCTGTCCCTGGGGTCCCCTGGGCTGCGTGTGACCCGGTCCAGATGGTCACTGCCTTCCCCAGAGGCGGGCCCAGCTGGGCAGGGTCTCGCCCTTCCTGAAGCCTCCTCATGGTTCCTCTAACCAAAGCATCAAATGTCCACCCCAGGCTTCTTGAACCAGAACCCCGGGGCAGGTCCAGCCCTCGGGGTGTTAACAGCCTTCCCGCCGACATCCTTGCAGCCCTATTAGGGAGACACTACCTCTCGAGAGGCAGGAACACAGGCTTTGGCACCGATGGAGCAAAGGATATTGTAATGCATGCCCTGCACTTCCCAGAGGCCAAGCTCCCTTCCTGCTCCATCACCCCTCCCTCCCCAGCCATCTGGGGCTTTTTCTGCCACTCCAAGTCTCCAGGTAGGCCCCAATGGGGATGCTGAGGACACAATCGCCAGCCTTTTAGGAACGCGTGTTTGTGAATGAAGCCTGGACGTCTTCTTGCAGAGAATGCTGAGTGAGCCTTTCGGGGCTGGCAATTTGCAGAGCAGTCCAGATGTGGCAGGACAATGGGGGTCTGATTGGCAGGGGAGCAGGAAGGGCCAGCAGCTGCAGAGCAAGGAAAGGTAGGGTGTAGGAGGGGGGCGGTGCACAGGAAAATCTGCAGGGAGGTAGGAGTCCTGCAAAGGCATGGGGCAGGCCAGGTCTCATTCTACAGCCCCAAATAAAAGCGCTGACCCAGCTGTACCAGAGAAAGGCCTGGGCAGGAGGCAGAGGGACTGGCGTGAGAGAGGAAGGAGGCAGCAGGCTTCTCCTGAGAACTCTGTAATTCATTCATTTATCTGTGTACTCATTAAGTCACTCATGCATGCATGAACGCCCTTGGAAGGCATCATCATGAAATGGCAACAGCTCTCAAGGGCCATTCAGACTCTGTGGTTTAAATTCTGGCTCCTGCACATATCTGGGTCCTTCTGCCCCAGTATCCACATCTGCGCCATGAGCTTGGTATGACGCTAAAAAAAGGATCATACAGGTAAAAATGCTCAGCACCACCCTTGACTCTTAGTAGGTGCTTACTAAGCATGGGCTCAGCTTTCCCGTCTCCTCTTTTCCCTCTCGGTCATTCTGACATCTTTTGAGTAGCTAGTATGTATCAAGAACGGACCTGGCCAGTGGGAGACAGACAAAGGCAAGACCCCTAGACCGGGCTCTGGCTCTTGAGAAGTTCACAGTCATGGAGGCAAAGGATGGCGAGGGACAGGCCTCTAAGTGACATCAGGGAAGAGGTAAATGGCCATTCATTTATTTGCTCATCCCTTTAGTTATTCATCCAATTAAAGGTATTATGTCACCGCCTGAGGCGGCACAAGGCAAGGCCCTTCCCACAAGGGATTCACAATCTAGCAAGAATCCAGTATGTTTGGAACACAGAAGTCAAGCAACTGACAGTACTGGGAAGGCAGCACAGAGGAGGTGCAGTATGAGCTAGGTTTTGAAGGATGCGTAAGAGTTCCCTAGGGGAAGGAGACAAGAAAGCACACTCCCAGACAAGAAACAGGACAAGCAAAAGCATAGCAGGCTTCTGGTACTTGGAAAGACTGTCCTAGCAGAGGGCAAACCTGCTTGGCTCTAGACTCAAAATACATCCTCATGCCCTCCGGAGACACAGAAGAAACACCAGCTGTGGTCTGTGACCGGTTCTGGGCCTTCAGAGATAGTTCTCATTTACTGAGCATCTATTCTCTGCCTAAAGTCTCCCAGGCCTTCGTATACATGGCCTCCTTCCATGCTTGCAAACCTTTGAGAGTGGTCTGGTTTTCTCCTGGCTCAGGAGGAAGTTGAGGCTCCAAGACAGAAAGCGACTTACCCGCTAATACCACTGGTCGGGAGAAGAGCTGGGGTTTGAATCCAGATCTGCCTAACTCCAAAGCAATGGTCTTCCCCTGCCCTGCATTTGGACCTAGATCCGCTGTCCTCGGTCACTAAGTCCTCCACATGGGATCTTCGTTCTCTCTGCTGGCATGTTATGCAAGCTCCGCCCCCCCTCCCCCCTTCCACCCCCCTCCTGGGCTGGGGGCTCGAGCCTCTGGCCATGCTCCTGGGCTAGCATGAACCCTTCTGGATTTCACACCATCGCCCTTCACCTTTGAGGATCTGGCCTCAGCCCCTCCCTCTGTGAAACGGAGCCTGGCCCCTCAGCTCTGCCATTCCTGACACCCCTCTCCCCACCCTTTGCCTCCGCATCTGCAAAACCCTGATAAACCATCTCTGGGCCTTTAAGGGCTTTTTATTTCTCCAGCCACGCTTTTCTCTACATTTTAATAAGCTGCCTGCAAAATTGGTGATTGATGAGTAAGAATGAGGAGGATGTGGGGCTGAACATTTTTTTCCTCGGAATCGCTTCTGGCTGCGCACTCGACTTTAAATTGATTAATAACGTGCGGGTCCAACATTAATTATCAGCCATTTGTCACCGGGGGAAGGCTGAGGCCTGAGCCCTGCTTGCAGACCTTGTCCTCATGGCCAGCTCCATGGCACTGTGGGAGATGCCCAGCTGCCCTTCGTGGGCACCGAAGGCCCCGGACACTTAAGGCCCTTGCTGAGCTCGGCCCCTGGAACCCTGAGCACTGTGGCGGCATCTAGAGGCCGAAACTGAGCATCCCAGGGTGATAGCGCTCCTGATGCGTGCCTGCCCCCAGGTGGCTCATGGCCTCACCAGACCCTAGGCTGGCTCTGAATAAGGTTAAAAGGATCCCAGAAGACCCTGGAATTTCTTCATTCAACCAACACAGAGCAGCTATTACATGCAGCCATTTTTGGGGGCACTGAGCAGTGAGCGAGACAAGGTCCCTGACTTTTGGGGAGGCTGATAACAGAAGCATAGGGAAGTGCAGCGATGTCGGGGAGTGGGGGGAAGCTAAGATCTCTGAAGGAAAGCAAAGCTGGTAAGGTTGGAAGGGCCAGGAAGAGGGCGAGAATTACCCATTTAAATAGGGGTTGGGGAAGCCCTTGCTGAGGAGGGGAGTGAAGGAAGGAGCCGCAGACGTATCTGAGGAAGAACATTCACGGCAAAGGGAGCAGCAGTGCAAAGGCCCTGAGGTAGGGGGAAATGGATGATTAGAAATAACACTTTGCTCCATGAATGAAGTCGGTCACAAAAGACCACAGAGCGCATGGTCCCGTTTATAGGAATATTCAGGACAGGCGAGTCCACAGAGACAGGAAATGGGTAAGTGGTTGCCAGGGGCTTGGAAGACGGGGGTAATAACGGGGAATGACTATTAATGGGTATAGGTTTATGGGTGATGCAAACATCACAAAATTAGACAGTGGTGATGGTTGCACAACTCTGAATATACTAAAGCCGTTGCCTTGCATGCTTTAAGCGGGTGAGCTTTCTAGTATGTAAATTACCTACCGACGAAGCTGTTGCACAATGACTATGTCACATGTCAGGTAGCCAACAGTGCCCTGAAGGAGAAGGAACTGGGATAAGATGGGGAGGGGGGTTAGGAGGCGACACTTGAGCAGAGACCTGAGTGGAGTTTCAGGTCCAGGAATGGGTGCAGCTGGACTAGGCTGCCTGTGTCTGCCACCTGGGGAAGTTGATGCCGGAGTTGGGCACGTGGGCGTGTCAGACTCCGGCCTGGGGGTGCTGACAAGTACTCGGTGGGATGGGAGGGGAAGGCGCTTCAGGTGTGCTGGATGGCATTTCATGAGAATCTGACGTTTTAAAACCACTAAGACTTGCATCCTCTCAGAGCCAGTGGGACAAAGGCTTTTCAGGCTCAGGTCCCTCGGGTGGTCACGGAGGTCACTACCGTCCTCTGTTCAGAAAGAGCAGAGGCGGCACCAGGCGGGGCTTACGGGTAGTGGCTATTCTGTGCCTGAGTGCTGGCCCAGGCATCCGTAGCCCTTAGAGGCCCCGCTTAAGTCACATCACTGGCAGAGCTCGATCTTTTGGGAAGCCACAGTCAGTATTTACCGGAATGAAGCAGGCCAAGGTAAATGGGACTTCTCCCAGATCACCCTGGGGCTCCAGCTCTGGGAGGGCTTCTTGGCCCTACGTTTTAGGAAAATAGCCATCAGTGTTCCCCAAAAGGTCTCCCTTGGGGCAGCTTTAGATACCAGGAAAGCCCCCTCAACCTCAAAGTGCTCCCTGTTCGTGCCCAATTCACCTTGTCTCCCTATAAAAGCAGAACCAGCGATGAAGGAGGTGGTTCTGGGCAGAGGGCTCAGCACGTGCAAAGGCCCTGAGTGAGGTAGGAGTGTGCCTGGTGTGTTCCAGGATCAGCGAGGAGGCCGCTGTGCTGGTGCAGAGGGAGTGATGGGGACAGTTGAGGAGGGGTGGTCAGAGGACTGGCTGGTGCAGGCTTTGGATGGCCTTGGCCTTTACTCTAAGTTGGGAGCCTTGGGAGGGCCCCTCTGGCTTTGTGCTGAGAACAGATAGCAGGGTGGCAAGGGCAGGAACAGGGAGGGCAGGGAGGAGGCTGGTACAAGGGGCCATGGGAGAAGACTTCCCCATGACCTTGAGTGAAGCTCCACCCACTCCTCCTTAGCATAGAGTGGTGGGGGAGATCCAATGAGGCAGATGAAGACCATAGTCCTCCTTCCAAAATGAGGTTTGGCTGGCTCTTTCCTCTTCTGTCTTTATACCAGGCTCTTCCTACATCTAGGCCTTTGCACACACTGTTCCCTCTGCCCAGGACACTCTTCCCTCTCTCCTCATCTGCCTGGTGAAACTTCATCGTCAAGTCCTAACCCCTTGGGTGTTGGGGTGGTTTCCTCTGCTGGGGTTGGCAGCCCAGGGTGAGGCATTTCCCCTCAACACACACAGAGGGCTTGGACTTTCAGTGCAGACCGGCCTCCAGGACATCCCCTTGAGGCCCGCCCTCCGAGCTGGGACAGAGCCAGGGGCTGAGGACACCACAGGGTTACCTATCCTCAGGTCAGTGGTTTGGGACTGGTGGAGGGGGTGGCGGGCAGACCCAGCACAATGCCACCAAGTGAGGGTAAATCCAGCAAAGCCCAGGATTCCAGGCCAAGTCAGGTTGTGTCTCTGGCTGAATTTTTGCAAAGCCTCACACTCTGTTCATTGATTAATTGTACAAATGTTTACCGAACCCTGGCCTAGGCCCTGGGGATTGGGCGGTAAGTAGGAAAGACAGTTCCTGCTACCATGGGGGTAGGGATAGACGGGAAGCTTGTGCACAGGTGCACACTCAATATTTGGAGAGGGCACTACGCGCTGTGAAGGTGTCTGGGGATGGTCCGGGAGTGTTTCCCAAGGAGGTGACCTGTGAGCTGAGACCCGGATAGTGACAAGGCACCAGTCATGCAAAGACCTGGGATGCTAGTGGTTCAGACAGGGAGTGGCCAGTGCAAAGTCCCTGAGGCCAGAGAACACCCTGTGTACTTGAAGAGCTGCAAGGGGAACGGAGTGTCTGAAGGGGAGTGCCCCTTCAGGGGAGGTAGAGGGGGAGGCGGGGCAGGTGTGATGGGGAATCTAGATTTTGGGCAAAGTGCAAAGCACCGGGTGTTCCAAACCAGCAACATGATGGGGTTTGTGCTTATAAAAGCTCCCCCTGCTGAGACAGTAGAAAGGAAACGGAGACCCAGGAGGCCCTTGGGTGGATGGGCAGTGTGATGCCTGAAGGGCCACTGGTGCTAAAAAGCCTGGAATTGGGGGGGAGGCGGTGGAGATATAGGCTGGAGATATAAATTTAGAGGCCATCTTTCAGTTTCATTGTTTCAGAGATAAACCCTTATAAAGTCCAGCGATCAATAAGCAGACTAACACTGGCCATCTTCCCCACCCAAATCCTGAGAGAGCATTTCACGAGTAAGTGCTTTCCAAATGACTCTGGTCTAGGGAGGGAAGGAGGGGGTGCGGTGAGACAGGAGCCCAGGCACCAGCCGGCGCTTGATAAAGTCTGCCCACGCCTCAATGGCATCCACTCACCAGGGGCAGTGTGAACAGTCACCTGCCTACATTCTAGAGCAGCGCAGCCCAAGATGGGCCGGGGCTGCTGAGCCAGGCCCTGGGCCCAGCCCTGCTGTGATAGTGCGGGGACACCAAAGGAATACGGCCACGCCCGCTCCATGAGCTGTGGCAAAGCACTGCACTGGAGGCTCGGTTTCCTAGCTGTGTGGCCTTCAGCCCTGGCCAAGCGTCTCTGAGCTTTACTTTGTTTATCTGTGTAACGGGCATAAAATTACGTGTATGCCGCAGGGACTCCGTGAAAAGGAAACGAGCAGATCCACATCACCGGTTCTCCGCAATGGTGCCGCAGTCCCCTGGGGGTGTGGGGATCTGAAATTTGGGGGGTATTTGTGGATTGCCACGGTGATGTCTATTCACATCCCAGGCTACTGTTGCCAACTGCAGGCCACCGGGTCCTCCCCCCTCAAGGCCTTTGCACAGGCAGTTCTCCCTGAAACTGTATCTGCTCATTGTGTGTCGCACCCACTAGAGTGTGAGCTCCAGGAGGGCTGAGACGTGGGCCAGGGTGTTTACTCCCGTGTACCCAGCACTGAGGACGGGATTTGTCACAACCCACTTAACCTGACAATAATACCAGGGTCAGGAGTTTCCAGATGAGGAAACTGAGGCAGGATAGGAGCTCCTCTGATGAGGACCCCAAGCAGAAACGCAGCGGGCTCCCCAGCTCTGAGCCAGAATCAGTACCCCAGGGCCCCACCGGGAGGCTGTGGGCACCTCCTCGGCCCCTCCCCGACCCATGTTCCCAGTGCACCTGGGACCCATCAGCTCGGGGAAGGGGCCACATCATTCCTGCCACCTGCCTGTGCCGGAGCTGTCTGCACGCTCAGAAACCATCGGCTTCCCATTAGGCAGATCAATAGCTTCCACTGGTTTCCAATTTGTGTTTCCAGAAATTCATCTCCCAGCCACCTTTTTAATTAACCCCCTCCACCACACCTGGGGCACAGATAGATCACCCGCCCTGGGCCACCTCTGCAGACCACAGATCACGAGGCTCCGCGAGCCACAGGGGAGCTGCAGGTGTATTTAAAGCTGACCAGCTGCTTCCCTGTCACCGCAGGAGCTGAGCCTGCTGGCTGGATGCCATCTACTCTGTCCCCTGCTCCTCGCTGAACCCCCGTGGAAGGGGCTGGGTCCTCCCTCACAGAAAGAAAGCAGGTGATGAGAGGCCAAGGCAGTGTCCTGAGGTCCCCCAGCTGGCAAGAGCTAGGACAAGTGCACCTTTGAGGCAGGCAATTGGCAAAGCGCTCCCCAGATGCCGCAGGACAATGGGGTCTGGCTGGCAGGTGAGCAGGAGGGGCCAGCAGCTGTAGGTTCAGGGCAGGGAAAGGTGGAGGGAGTGTGATCCCCAGGAGCCTCTGCTTTCCCACACCTGGGGTCTCCTGGGTATTCCGCACTGCTCACCTGTCTACCCCTCCGGGGCCTACTGCTGCATCCCTGGTGCTTGGCACATAGTAGGTGCTCAGTAATGGCCGCTAAATGAGCAGTAAATACTTGCCGCACTTTGCCCTGGGCAGTGTTCCCAGAGCTTCTCTAAATGACCTTATTTCAATTTCACAGCTGTCCTCGAGGCGGGCATCACTAGCGTATGCATTTTATAGGTGGGAAGACTGAGGCCCCGAGAGGCTAAGTGACTTCCCCAAGGTCACACGGCGAGTCAGTGGTAGAGCTGCGATCTGAACCTGACTCTGGAACTGCACTCCACGCTCCCTTACCTATTCCCGGTGGCCTCAGCTCTGAAGGGCAGGAACTGGGTCCTGTGCCCCATGGAACCTCCACCATATATACCATCATGTAAACGTGTTTGTTGAGTGAATAAATGAGTGAATTACGCACTCCTTGTCCTTTAAAACACAGTACAGTCAACCAGTCTGCTGGCACAAATCTGGAGTGTTTCTGGTCGGGGATGAAGGGGAGAGAGGAGTGAATCTCCTGGGGCACCCAGAGGTGACAAGCCTCTCAGTAGTTACAACTCGGGGGCCATTACTAGGGACCCTCTGATCTCACCCCACCTCCTTCCTCACCAGTCTGTTATACTGGGGTTCTCTGTCATGTATACAGAGGGCACAGAGCCATGATTTGGTTTTATGTGGTGTCTTAAGACTTTCCAGTGAGATAAGTGGATTACTGTTGACCCAACATCTGGGCAAAAAGAGCCTGCTATGCGTGGTCATCCAAGTCAGCTTCTGGAGGTGGCCAAAGTGAGACATGAAGGGAAGGGGGCCATGATGGACCCTGCACCTGTGGCCAGTGAGAGCAGGTGAGTCCGGAGCCAGGGCAGAAGGGAGGAGGGGGACAGCAGGGGGGAGGGTGGGGTAGGGAGAGCTGGGACATCCACCGGCTGAGGTCTGGTCCCCAGTGGGTGCACAGGAAAGAGAGGGTGATATCCAGAGTGTTTGCACCCAGCTCATTCCTTCCCCACCAGGTGGGCAGTCCCTGGAAGGGGACCCAGGGCTCCCATTGCCCACACGCCATTGTGACCCACCTCCGGGGCTCCCGCTGCCCACACCCCATTGTGACTCACCCCCCGGGCTCCCGCTGCCCACACCCCATTGTGACCCACCCCCCGGGCTCCCGCTGCCCACACCCCATTGTGACCCACCCCCCGGGCTCCCGCTGCCCACACCCCATTGTGACCCACCCCTGGGGCTCCCGCTGCCCACACCCCATTGTGACCCACCCCCGGGGCTCCCGCTGCCCACACCCCATTGTGACCCACCCCCGGGGCTCCCGCTGCCCATACCCCATTGTGACCCACCCCCCGGACTCCCGCTGCTCATACCCCATTGTGACCCACCACCGGGGCCCCTGCTGCCCACACGCCATTATGACAAATAATGACAAATCTACTTCATCCTAACCCCCGCAACATATATGCTGGCAATCATCCTCCACGCTTATGGCCTGCCCAGATCCATCTAAAGGGTCTCATGGCTGAGGTTTCATTAAACGGCAAGAAATGGCGTTTTCCTGGCAACAGCTAGCCCCTCAAGGTCCTGGAACCTTGAGTCCTAGAGTAAGTCTCCAAGGAATTCTGGCTCTCTCCCTAACCCCCTCCCAACCTGAGGGTATATAATGAGCTACCCGTCACGACGCCAGTGCAGCTCTCCCTGCCCATGGGACCTGTCCCCGTGCTTTAATAAAATCACCTTTTTGCACCAAAGACTTCTTCACGAATTCTTCCTTGGCCATCGGCTCCAGACCCACGAACCCCCCATCACTCCAAAACTTCACCACCTCCACCTTGTGCTTCCTACAACTCCACATCCAGCAGGTCACTATCCCACCGACACTCCTCCAGCCTGTGAAGCTGTTCTGGATCTGGTCCCACCCGTCGCCCTGGCCAATCTCCTGTGCCATGTCCCCAGGCTTCCTGGAGCTCAGCATCGTTCCCAGCACTTAAAACGCGGGGACGGGGCTCCTGGGTGGGCCTCAGTGGCTCAAGCGTCCCACTCTTGGTCTTGCTCAGGTCGCCATCTCACAGTTTTGTGAGCTGGAGCCCCGCGTCGGGCTCCGAGCTGATAGCACAGAGTAGACTTGGGATTCTCTCTCTGTCCCTCCCCCACTCGCACTGTCCCTTCTCTTTCAAAACAAACATTTTTCCTTTAAAGTTAAAAAACAAAATAAAGGCACGGACACGTGGCTCTCATGGCTCTCATTTATTTGTTTTTTTGGGGTTGTATTTTATTTTTCTTAAATACATTTTTAAATTTATTGAGATGTTTGAGAACCTGATTTTTTGGCTCTAGGGACATCCTCCTTGGCTGCCTGTATTCACTGCTGGTGTCGGAGTTTGTGGCTGGCGAGTTGCATCTGGGCCCGCTAATCGTGGTCACTATGGTAGTCCCTTCAGAGGTCAGACTACTCTGCTCTGAGGACAGGCCTGTGCTGGAACAGGTTGGGATGGGGCCCCAGCAGCAGATTCTTCTTGGTGTCCTGATCGTGGGCTGGATAGTTGTCAACGTGTACCACAGGTTTTCACTCTCCAGGGACATGAAAATCAAAGCACTGTGTTCCCGGTTTTCAATATTTCGTTCCGCGTCCCAGAAGACTTCCCCCTCAAATGGCTCCAACCCGGTGGCCAAGCAGTACCAAACCACCCCCAGGCTCCCAGAGTTTACGGAAGGGGTGTCCTCCCTTTGCTGCAGGAAGAGTTGCGGGGCAGAATAAGGGGGGCTGTCCCAGAAAGTGTGGAGTTTGTAGCCAGCAAACTGGATGCTCAGTCCAACCCCCGTGCGTTTTACCTTCAGCTTCTTGCCAAAAAGCAATGTCTCTAACTTCAGATACCCGCCGGTCATACCTTGTTGGTGGCAGTACTCCACCACCGATAACAGCCGGCAGAATGTGTCTGGAACCTCCTCCGTCACTTGGCCACGGTGCGTAGAATCGTCACGCAGGTTGTCTCTGCTTACATATTCTGCAAGGAGAACCAACGTTTCCTTGGTGTTGATCACCTCAAGTGACTTGACAACACTTGGGTGACTTGAGGTCTTCATATTCTGGGCTTCACGACAAAGTCCCTGGAGGCCAGCGGGATCCTTCTGGGTTTTCTTGATGAACGTCACATCAGACTGCTTCCTGGGGGGGACGCTGCCCTCACTGGTGATCTCGGGGATCTCGTAAATACAGAAGTCCTCCTCACCAGCGGTAATGGCCTTACGCCCCTGAAGCATGGTGACCTACTAACTATACTAACGCTAAATAATGCTAATTACACGGACTATGCTAACCAACAATACTAACCTACAAAATTTGCCAATACTAACAATACTATGCTTATGAACTATACTAACAATATGAACTATACTAACAATATGAACTATACTAACAATATGAACTATATTAACTGTACTAAAACGCTAACACACACACAAAAAAAACAAATGAAAAACACACACGCGCACACACACACTCACACACACACACACACACACACAAAGAAAATGAAGGGAGGAAACGAAGAAAAATTGAGAAAAAGAAAAACTAAAAAAGGAGAAAAAAAAGAAAAAAGTAAAAAGTAAAAACAGAAAAAGGCAAAAAAAATTGGGAGAGAAAAGGAGTAGAGAAAAAAGAAAAATGAAAATAAAAAATAAACAAAATGAAAAAAAGAGAAGTCGAAATCAAACTAGCTAGGGTCAAAGGCCGACAGGTCACCAAAGCTTCCTGGGCTGTAAAGACCAAACACCCAGCCGAGCCAGGGTCTTATATAGACAGGTCTTGCCATGACTTCACCATGGGGCTTTGTGAGGGCACAGCAAGAAATGGGCCAATTATGCAATCATGGCTGGGGATGTCTGAGACCACAGTGGTTTCCTCACTTTTTATTCCCAAAACCCCTTTACTCAATAAAAAAAAAAAAGATCCCCAATGGGCTTTTTGTTTGTTTGTGTGGGCTTTTCAAGATTGATATTTACTTTGTTAGAAATCAAAATCTATAAGATGGTTCAGTGGCCTTTTCACTTCAAGTTTAGAAAACTGTAATTTTGGCTTGTATAGACCTCATAATGTCTACACTTAAAATACTCAGTTCCTGGTCTCAAAATGGTGCTACAACGTATAAGGAAATGTTGTGTTGTGTAAAACATGATAAGGCTCATTATTAACATCTATAAAGCTCAGAGGAACATTGCTTTTCATATTTTCACTGATAAGGTTGTGAGGAGATTTCTCATCAGAAACCTTGGAGGCTAGAAGGCATGGGTTGATGTGTTGAAAGCATTGAAGGAAAAAAGCTGTCAACCAAGAATCCTACATTTGGGAAAACTGTCCTTCAAAAATGAGGAAGAAATGAAGACATTCCCAGATCAACCAAAGCTGAAAGCCTTGCCCTGATGACTAGACCGGCCCTGCAGTGAAGGGGGTCCTTCAGGTTGAAATGAAAGGGCACTGAACAAGTAACTCGAAGCCTTCTGAAGAAATAATCTCCGGTAAAAGTAAGCAGACAGACAATTATGAACGCTAGTACTGTTATGACTTTGGTCTGTAGCTCTACTTTTGGTTCTCTATGTTAAGAGACTGATATATTTAAAAACCTAATTATGCATCTATGCTTTTGGACACAAGATGCATAAAGATGTAATTTTGTGACATTAACAACTGAAAGAAGGTGGGGTCAGGGCTGTAAAGTAGCTGAGTTTTCATGTGTTATTGAGGTTAAGCTGGTATAAATTGACATTACAATGTTGTAACTTTAGGATGTTAAAAGCAATCCCATGGTAACCACACACAACCACACACACACACACACACACACACCACAGAACATACACAAAAGGAAATGAGAAGGGAATTAAAATGTTTCACTACAAAAAAAATCAACTAAATGCAAAAGAAGATAGTCATGCAGAAAATTTGAGACCGAAAGCAATTAAGGCATATAGAAAACAAAGAGCAAACCACAGAAGGAATTCCTTCCTTATCAGTAATGACTTTAAATGTAAGCAGATTAAACAGATTAGTGAAATGGATAAAAACATAGGATCCAACTATCTGTTACCTACAAGGGACTCAGATCCAAAGACACAAAAAAGTTGAACATGAAAGGAAGGAAAAAGATAATCCATGCAAATAGTAACCAAAAGAAAGGGTGGAGTGGCTGTAATAATACCAGACAAAACAGACGTTAAATCAGAAAATGTTACAAGAGACAAAGAAGGACATTTTATATGAATTAAGAGGTTCAGTACAGCAAGAAGAAAAAATGATAAACATTTACACACATAATGAGAGGCCATTATCGACAGAACTGAAGGGAAAAATAGTTCTATAATAATCGTTGGAGCCTTCAATATCCCACTGTCAATAATGGACAGAACAACCAGACAGAAGGTAAGTAAGGACACAGAGGATTTGAAGAACACGATAGCCCAGCCAGATCTAACAGACGGGCACGGGACCCCACCCAACAATAACGGCACGAGGGACCTTCTCTGAGACAGTCTTTGCATTAGGTCACGAGTTAAGTCTCAGTAGATTTTACAAGATAGATATCATACAAAGTATCTTTTCCAACCACAAGAAGATGAAGTCAGAAATCGGTAACAGAAGGAAGAGTGGAAAATTTAAAAAGCTGTGAAAACTGAAAACACACTCTCAAAGAACCAATGTGTCGAAGAAGAAATCACAGTGGAATGTGAAAATATGTAGAGGTGAAGGGAAATGAAACACGACGCATCAAAACTCCTAGAAAACAACAAAGCAGTGGTGAGGGGGAAATTTATAGCTGTAAACGCTCACAGTAAACATCAAGACAGATCTTAAATCAACACCATAGACGTGCAACTTAAGAAACTAGAAAAAGCCATAGGTAGCAAAGGGAAGGAAATAATAAAGATTAGAGCAGAGATAAATGAAACAGAGGGTCTTTCTACTCCTTACAGACGTAGAAAGGGTTAGAGTGCTATCAACAAGTGTATTCCAGCTCATTGGAGAATCCAGATACAATGGACAAATCTCTAGACCTAGAAAACCTACCAAGACTAAATCACAAAGAAAGAGAAAATCGGAAGAGATTCGTACATAACTAGGGAGGAGATTGAGGCTGTAATCGAAGACCACTTGACAAAAAAAAAGCCCCGGATCTGACAGCCTCACTGGTGAATTCTACCAAACATTGGAAGAATTGACACCAATCTTCTCAAACTCTTCCAAAAAATTCAGGAGAAAGAACACTTCCTAACTAATTCTATCAGGCCGGCATTGCTTTGATGCACCCTAAATATCTCTGGGCCACCTTCCAGACAGTCACCAGAGGAGTTTTCGAAAATATCCAGCCACATGAGTTATTTTCTCAGCGACAAAAGAGACCTTTCTCTTGTCTGTGGAAAGAGAGGACCAGTAGTGTCTCCAGAATCAGGCTGAACATCTATGGACCTCTTCTGAGAGCCTCCGTCCACAACGGATGGGCCACACCGCAGACTGGACACAGCTGAAGCAGGGCAGGGGGTGGGGTGGGGAGGGGAAAATTCACAGAGGTAACCTGGGCTTCAATTGGTCTGTCAGCTGCTTTGACTGCTTTGGGCATCTTTGAATACAACAAGCCATGTCCTCGTTGGACGCTGGGAAAGGACAATCTATCTGCACATCCAGCCCTATGGGCTGGAGTCTCCCAAACGAGGCCATCGTTTGTTTTTGGCAACTCTGCTCCACCACAATATTCATCAGACTCCTGAGAAAGATGACCGATGAAGGGATCCATAAATGGTAAGACCATCTTGCACTTAGCTGTGTTTTGTAAAAGGGAGATATTAGGCAACTGGGCCTTTAAGGTTTTGCTTGCACCCTGTTTGTGGAATGGTACGTGTGTCTATGTATGTTGTAAATGTGAGATAGTTTCTCTACCTCCGGGTGGTGGTTGTGAAAATTAATTTGTAAAAGTGCTCTACTTAGCTGGTTTGAAGGCAAGTGCTTGTAAGAACTGGGTGTTCTAGGGGCGCCTGGGTGGCTCGGTCGGTTAAGCGTCTGACTTCAGCTCAGGTCATGATCTTGTGGTCTGTGGGTTCGTGCCCCACGTAGGGCTCTGTGTTGAGGGCTCAGAGCCTGGAGCCTGCTTGAGATTCTGTGTCTCCCTCTCTCTCTAATCCTCCTCCATTCACGCTCTGTCTCTCTCTGTCTCTCTCTCTCTCTCTCAAAAGTAAATAAACATTAAAACAATTAAAAGAAAAAAAGAACTGGGCGTTCTAAAACTCAGAAAGATAGAAACTAACCCCAGGTGTCTTTCAAGTTCAAGTGATCTTGGATAATATTTGGTATGAAAGCTAATGTAACGTTGTTCGTTTAGTTAAAATGGACATAAGTCTTTAGAATTGCCAACATTAAATATGATAGTTTCACTCTGCTTGTGTTTACTGTAAGTCAAACCAGCTGTTGGCGTTGTGACTGTCACAAAATGTGATGGAAAAGAAAAAGACGTTAGAGCCCTGTCCAATGGCTTCTGAAGCTTTATGGGCAAGCGAAGGACAGACAGACAGATGTAAATAATTTTAATAAATGTAATTAAGGCTACTTGAAAAAATAAGGGAAAAAATTCTGTATTTAATGAAAGTGAGACTGGTTATTCAAAGAGGGAAAACTTGGGGTACCTGGGTGGCTCAGTCTGTTGAGCATCCCACTCCTGACCTCTGCGCAAGTCATAATCCCAGAGTTGTGGGATTGAGCCCCGTGTCAGGCTCCAAGTGGAGCCTGCTTGAGATTCTCTCTCTGTGTCTCTCTGTGTCTCTCTCTCCCCCCCCTCCCCCGCTTGTGCTCTCTCTCTCTCAAACAAAATTTAAAAAAAAATAAAGAGGGGAAAACGTAGGACAAAATCTGAAGGAATGCGAAAGGGAAAATTGCAGAAGGTTTGCGAGAAGGGAATCTTTCAAAAGAAATGCTATGCATGGTCAGGACCGAGATTCTGGAGTTTCGCATGTAAGAAACAAGTTTATGAGGGCAGCGATCGACCCCTGGGGAAGAAAAGGGGGAGGCAGAGAACGATGTCAGGCAGAAGTTGAGCAGTGACACTTCAACGGAAGCCTTAGCCAACTCTCTGAGCAGTTCCGAAAGTTGGACTGCCCTTCGGAAGCATCCAAACTTAGGTAAAGGGGCTGGCTCTTTGTAAGCGTCTTTGGATGTGACCACCTGGGCAGCGGGCAATGCCCTTGGCAAGGCCGCTGTCTACAGTCACGGCGATCCCTGATGATGTCTGAGCGTCGAAGGCTGTAGGCAGCATTGCTATGGCTGGGAGACCTTGGTTCCTGCCAGAGATTCTGGTCAGCACATCCCAACACCCGTCACAAGAACTCAGACCCATGCAGTGCCCTGGATGTCCTTGTCCAAATAAGTATGTATCAACGTGGGAGGTGACACGGAGGAAGAAAGAAGGGACTGCATGTCTTTTTAAAAATTCATCTTGTTGCAACAAATGAGTTTTAATATCCAAAGTACAGCGGTATAAGACTGGAATTTGGGTTTTCTCGCTGTTAATGTGACAGAGGCTTCTTAGATGATGGGTCTAAATTATCAACAGAGGTTTTTCTTTACCTTTAATCTGCCTAGAAAAACAAAGTTTCTATGTCTTGTCTTTGTTAGGTCTTTGCTTACTTAAGAAAGTTGAATCTGCTCAGTGTTAAGAGAGCTAAGGTTTGCTCACAGCTCCATTTCCCTTGCTGTCTGCATTTACCTTGAGAATCTCTTCTTGCCATCCTGGCTAAATAAGTATCCCGTTTTGTAACGATCTGTAATCCTATTTAGGCACGTGTTTTGAAACCTTCTGGTATTTCACCAACTTCCAAAAACCCAGCTTGTGAATGGAAGTCTTTTTGATGAATTAGGCTTATTCCCTGGTGTGTCAAATGACATGGGAGGCATCATCAAATAAGCGATGAGGAACCTTCTTAGGCTTTGTTGTATGGGTGATTGCTCTAAGTGTCCTAGAGATTTTATAAGATTCCTAAGGTTTTGATATGTCCTGGTATAGCGTCATCGCTTGTAATACTAACTACTGAAGTATCGTGTGTCACAGAATCTCCTTGCCAGCTGCACTGCATTGACAAATACAGCTCTCTGATCCCTTCAGGATCATAAAGCTAAGCTTAGTAAGAATTCCCAGAACTAATGGGGAAACTGCTTTCAAACAGACACTTGTGTAAACATTGCTGGTCCTCTAATGTTTGCTCTTCTAAATTTAAGTCTGCCTATGACATTTGGTAGACGTTTGGTAAATAAGTTCTTCATAAACAGATAGGAAACATTTATACCCTTTCTCCCTACCTGGTACCACCAGAATTCAAAACTCTCAGGGAGTATTCTCGTATTTTCACGGCAGTGTATTTATTTGCAGAAGTTCGATACGAATCCGTTCTCCTTGCAACAGGACGCCACTGGAAACATTGGTCATGTTGCCAAGGCTTTGACTGGAATGTCATAGTTGAGGGAGATATGCCTAGACTCAGCTACAATCAGAGAGCTTTAAGGAACTAATTAAGGTTGACTTTGCTGAGCCAATGAAGCCCCTTGGAAAACTTGCCTCGTACCTTGCTTACAAAGTTTCCAGCAGCCCTACCAGGTGAATAAGGAAGGTTGTCACTTCCTGGCAGGTGCAGGAACCTCAGCGTATTTGGGGGATCTCGAGAAGAGAGGGAGCCACCCACATCTATAGGTATGGCAGGCAAAGGCTGGTGGCCAGTATTTGGCTTGGCTTCTTGAGCCTGACAAGGCTGTTAAAAGTTCAATCTGACATTCCTTACGAAAAGTTCCAGCGAAGCAGATTGAAAAAACCAAACACCTATATGACCAATCACCGTTGTGATGGCGCTTGTGTAAACAGGCCCAGCTTCAACTGGACAATTTTACAAACAAAAGTGTCCTAATTTGGCAATCTTTGGTGGAGATGAGGGTGGTTTCAGAGAGAGAGATTGTTCCAGTAACACACCTGTGAAAATGTAAGATCATAGTTCCGATGAACCGTCTTTGAGGGTTCGTTGGTTGTCTATACACCTGGGCTGGGTCCTGAATTCTTCTGGTTTCCTTGAATGTCTGACCCTGACTCTCCAAACTAAGGTTTCCAGTTTTCTCCCACTGTGTTGACTGGAAGCACTGAGAACGAAAACTGCTTTTCCCTGAAGCCCTGCAAACCGAAGCCAGACCACCCGAGGTACACGTGACAGAAAAGTGGCCCGGTGATCTAAGGGCCACTCAGAAAGATCACCAGAGACACACAGATAGCTGAACAAGCTGATCGCAGCCTTCCCGACTGGACAAGCTGCCATCGGAGCATCCAGACGTGGACGTGTTCACGGATGGGGACATTTTCACGGGTCAAAGACAAGGAAGAGCTGGGTGCAGTGGTGACCCATCAGCTATCGTCCGCTGCGGAAGATGCCACAAAGTGGACCGACTGCCCAAGGGAACCATGCTGGCAGCCCGTCGAAGACTCCAAGACCCTCTGGAAGAGCTTTAGTGCCAAAGATAGACTTAACTACATATCAACCCCAACGTCCCTTGGAGGACCAAAGAGGAGTTAAGTAAGGAGTGGGGGTTTGGACACCGTGCTGGCATTGACACTGGCTGGAAATAGAATGAATCCTTACCCTAGAGCATCTGATGAAAGAAATAATTAGCCACATTCCTCGAAGCACCCGTTATGGGAAAGATGCCACTCTCCAGTGGATCCAGAAGTATACTGCGGGCTCCGATTTCAGCGAAATGCTACAAAAGGCAACGCTTGTGCTAAAAACAATCCTAAGACTGGGTGCCCACAAGTTCTCAAGGGTATACAACTGAGAGGCCCCAAACCTGGGGAAGACCGGCAGGCAGCCTTTCCCGGAATGCAAAGAACAACGGGAAATTCTCGGGGTTTGCTTGTATCTGCAGACACCTTTATCAACGGGGTTGAGGTTCCTCCCTGCTGTTCAGAGAAGGCCTCGGGAGTTGTCAAAATGCTTTTAAGCGAGACCATTTCTAGGTTTGGACTGCCGCTAATAATTCAGAGTGACAATGGAGTGACAACCACAGCGTCCAAGGCCTTGGGCATTCAGTGGAAATCACACGCTTCCTGGAGACACCGAGAGAGTGGAAAAAGGGAAAAAAATGAACTTTGGCAAAGCTCTGCCAAGAAACCCACTTCACTTGGGAACAACCCGTGCCATCTGCCCTGCTTTGGGAAAGAGTGGTCCCTAGAAGAGGGCTTGGTTTAAGCCCCTGTGGAATGTTATATGGAAGACTTTCTATGTCCTTTTCGTGACCTAGGAGTTGCTGGCGGGGCTCCCACCAGCGATTTGGATACTATCAGGTACATCCAGGGCCTGAGTTTGCTTCCGGCAGGCTGATGTACCTCACAGATGTGTCTTCACGCTGCCTGAATCCCTTAGTGACATCCAAAGGTGTCACTAAAGATGTCAGTAAAGACCTGAAGAGCGGGAGCCCAGAGGACCAGCTCCAGCCTCACTGGACAGGTCAGACCCTGCGAGGTGCTGTTGACCCCCCACTCCTCCAAAACTACAGGGAATTGAGCCGTGGATTCACACTTGAATGACAAGAATCCACAGGTTCCCTACACCCTGTCAGCAGGGAGGAGGTCGAAAGGGACCCGGCTCAGACCAGTGAGCCTCTGCCGGACCTGAACCTCCGACTCGGGGTAACTGGTCCAAGGGAATCAAGCCATGAGTACAACATGCTACCTGTTGTTCTCTAGTACCCCTAAAACCCTAGACACAACATGGTCCAGAAACTATTGACCAAAGTACAAAAATCCCGGTAATGCAGAACATTCCTTTCCACCCCAAAGTTTCCACTTGTCTAACCCCAGTCTTCACCCCACCTCAGCAGGAAGTAACGGCCGCGGCCGGGTCGTGGTCCCAATACCCACAAGAATGAGGACAGATCAAAAGACCCTGGGGACTGAAAAGGGTAACCAAAGGGTTAGCAGCCGCAACTTTGTACCCTGACCTTTTTCCTTTGCCACTAAGTACCCCTGACTCTCCTCTAGGGAGGTGGATGTGAGGCTCGCCCTCCTGCCTCTGGAATAAACTCTTGCTTTGCTTTATACTCCATGTCTCAGTGATGGTCTTTATGCGCATCAGGCAGATGAACTTGGGTTCACTACACACGGCAGGCACTCAGTAAAGACCGCTGAACCCACGTGGACTCTGACGCTTGGAGAGTTAAGTGTCTGGTCCGTGGTGACACAGGGTAGGACGAGGAGAAGGCTTTGATTTCAGAACTGTAGTGCCTCTACTCCCATCCACAGTGCTAAGAAGTTTCTGCTCTCCTCCCAAGGCCACCTGCTCAGCCCTCGGCACAGCACCTCCGTGGCCCCAGCCCCTGTCCCTGCTTTGGAGCCAGCTCCCCATTCCGACCTGGAGGTGACAGACAGCTCAGCCCTGTTTACCCAGCTCCACCAACATCCCAGCCTCATCTGCCAACTTTGGCAATTTTCATACCACCTCGCACACAAAATAAATTGCACGCTCCCATTTTGGGAGGCCCAGTCAGTTAATTACAAAGGCTGCCTCGCCTTGGCACGGAGTGGTGGGAGATGTTCACAGGAAAACGGATTAATTTGGACTCATTGCTTTCCCTTCCACGTCCTCGTGCCAATTAAGACAACCCTTGTAACCAAGCCCACCTTCTCCAGAAGCAGCCCCCACACTCCCCAAACAAGCAGTCCTCAGGTTTCACTGGCTGGCTGCTCAGGGTCCTGAGAAGCTTGCTGGGACCTTTGGAAAATGCCAGTCAGGGTTTTAGGATTCTTCTGCCAGGGGTGGGGGTGGGGGGACCTACGGGAACTTCTTGGTTCGGTGTTTCTGAGCTCACACTGGTGAGCTGGGCACAGCCGAATACTGGACGCTGGCCTGCTTGGACAGAGGCTGGGTGTCCAGGCTGCCTGCTGGAATCACGCGGGAAGGGGGCAAAATTCAGAGTCTCGGGCCCCGCCCCCCGACCCTACCGAGTCAGACACGTCAAGGACAGGGCCTGGAAATCTGTACCTTCCACAGGCACCAAGGACAGGACCTGGAAAGGCTTTGGGTGGGAAGTCTCAGATCTGCATTTGAAAGCCGTGTTATCTAGGGAAGCTGTTCAGCATTTCTCTACCCCGGTCTCCCAGAGCTCAAACACTGGGGCGCACCATAACCCTCTTGAACGGGTGGGGTTGGTTGTACAGGTGCGGTGAGGCCCCGACTCATGGCGAACACTCATTACGTGGTACTGATTCCTATCAGTGAACATGACTGAGTTCGTTTCAAGGGGTTGATGAGAAGCAAAAGTGATGCTTTGGTGCTGCGGAAAGTCCTTGTGCCTTAACTACAGCATCAGCACTGGCCACCGGGCCCTCCACGCAGCTAATCATTCCTTCAGACTCCAAACTCTGCATCACTCTTCTTGTCCCACCTCCCCCCGCCACCCCCACCCCGAACCCCCTGAAACCAGTAAATCATTATCATTAGAAGGTTCAAAGTTGGGAGCCTCCACAGGCTCCTTCGGAATGGAGTGAAAACCAGACACACACCCCCGGGAACAAGGGAGCCAAGTCCTAGGTCTGCAACATGGTCAAAACCGAGTCGTTTCGTTTGTGGAAAATGAATACATCTGAGTTTGCACCTGTCTCGCCCAGGGGAAAAGTAGCGCGTGCGCCATCACAAACGGGCATCTCCCGGCAAAACCCGTTCCCTGCTGCTCGGGGAGGCTCAGACTGCCAGAAAGGCTGCGGCCTTCAAAACCTGTTTCATGTGGTTTGTCCATTTTTGGGGTGTTTCAGCTGTCCCATTCTGTTGGAAGCCTGGGTTTGAACATCAAATGGGTTTTGTTTCTCCAGCAAATTTCAGGGAACGCCAGGGGATCCTGGAACTGGATCCCACATTACAAGCAGATGCTCCCTTCACACCTGAATCTCCTCCCCATGACCCCAGAAAGTGTGGGTCACCCCTCTGCTCTCTGAATACAAAAACGGGGAGGGGGTTGGAGCTCTTTTGAGAGATAAGAAAATGACACGTGTTTCTCTTGATGTCAAAATTGCCGTGGCCAATGAACTTGCAGTGCAGGGGTAACACTCGGAATGTCTAACCAGATGGGCCCTTTAGCACCTGTTGTGACCAGAGGGCTGTGGCAATGGAGGAAAGGCTGGGAGAGCCGTCCTAGCTGGCCAGCAGCCTTGCAACGGCCTCCCACTCTGTCCAGGCTGTTGCAAGCATGGATTCAGAACATGTACCCAGATGATGGAGCTGGAATTTGCGGGAAGCTAACTTCCTGTCAGTGTGAAATGTCTCAGGCAGTGATGAGCCCCCATCCCCGGAAAGGTGCAAGCAGGAGCTGATCCTCTAGCAGGGATGTAACAGGAGATGCTCAACTACACGGTGCGCTCTGCCTCTTCCATGTGGTACAGATCTCACGACCACGTGCTGGGAGTGAGAATCCCACTTCGTGGACTCATAGACCCTTCTCCCTTCTGGGAGTGCATTTCCACAGAAATGCCGTGCACAGACCTGCGGCACCTCCCTGCATTGTCCCCGTGGTCCTGGGTGGCTACCACCCACGCCAGGCCTGGCACACACTGCCTCACTGAGGGGACCGGGCCATGCCTCACTCAGTCCGTTACATAACTGGCCGCTTCTGAAAAGGCGCTGTACCGAGTCACAAGGGTTAGCAAACTAGTTCAAGGTAATTTATGACTCTGGGATGCTCGGGTTTCTAAATACAACAGACCTCTACAAACTGCAAAAGCTTCAAGCTCTCTCCCCAAGGGAGACTGCCCGGCCCAGCCCAGGGGCAATGGTGCTGACGCCAGGTGGGCAGGACGAGCTGGCACACTAGCAGGCCTGGCTGGCTTAACTCACTATGAGCCCCAGGGAGGCACTCCTGGAGGCCTCGTGAAGACGGCTCCCCCCCCCCCCCCGCCCCCGCACCGCCGCCATTCTTCCCTCCCTTGTCTCTGGTATGCATGAGAAGGTGATGAAGATTTTTCTCGTGTGCTGTGATGGCACCGAAACCACAGTGCATTCGGGGTTGCTACATCCTAGTTGGCTTGTTTCTCTTTTTTAATGCTAATAATATTGATTTTGGGTACAGTGGATCTCAGGCAAGGGAAACTCCAGTAAACGAAAGCTGACTCTAGTCAAACGTGGCTGATGTTTCTTTTTTCCTCGGGGGTGGCAGGCCCTGCCTGCCTTTCCATCTGCCCAGTGCTGGCCTTGAACACCCAGAGTGGCTTCTCTGCATGCTCTCCTGTGGGCTGCCTTCCTGCCTTGGTGCTGGCGCCCAGAGCTCGAGACCCATTTGTGTCTGCAAGAGGACTGTGGTCTCTGCCCTTGCTCCGCTGAGCTCTGGCTGCCGCCTGCATCCAGCATCCGTTCCCAGCACCCCCCGTCCCGCTCCAGGCCGAGCTCATCTGGGGCCTGCTACCAGGTACAGTGACCCTCCCCTTTCCTTGCAGACATCAACTGTGAGTCAGCACTGAATGCAGGTCCCCAGTATACCCATACCTTGCCAGCCTCATCCTCAGTGCACACTCCCAGCTAGGAGTAGGGATTCGGGGTGAGTGAGACACAGCCCTGTCCTCAGGCCTTGGCCTTTCTGACTCAGGAGGCTGACACACACATGCACCAATGAGGGACACAAATACACTGTCTTCTGTGACGGGGGGAGGGGTGAGCCTGGGAGAGCCCAGAAGAAGCCTGGAGGGCTTCCTGGAAGAGGTGGTGCCAAAGGTGTGCAATGTTCCATATGATCTCTGCAGTCCTTGGGTGTAAGCATCCCAGAGAAAGACACCTCCATGGGGACTGTTGAGTCTACCGCTACTGGCTAGGTGGCATTTGGTGACAAAGTAACAAATGGTCCGAGCTTCCTCTGCCTAGTCCTGGATTGTTGGGGGTCTGGTTTCTTCAGGGCGACAGAGACACAGCCATGGCTGACTGTTCTGGTGCCCTGGCTCCTGCCTTGCTCCTCTCTCCAGAACACGGGACACTGCGGTTGACCCCTAAACAGCTCTGTTCCTCCACCCCCCTGTCTCCGTAACCTTTGCACTATGATGGGGCAGCTCTTCCCATCAGGGGTGGGGTCTAGATCCCCCCGCTTTGAATCTGCGCTGGCTCCGTGACTTGCTCTGGCCGACAGAATGTGGTGGAAATGATGCCGTGCCAATTTCAGGCGTAGGCCTCAAAGAGCCTCGTGGCCTTGCGTGCCCACCCTCTCGGGACCCTGGCACCACCATGTGCAGAAGCCCAGACGGCCTCCTGGAAGAATGGGACACATGTAGCCTACTCACCACCACCCCTAGTCGCCCCGGCCAACAGCCAGGCAGCAATCAGCCGACCCCTGCCATTGACCACACATGCTTGAGGGAGCCCGGAAGACCTGCCTGACCAGCTAGCTGCTCAGCTAAGTCAACAGTTGGTGCAAGCTGCTACATTTCGGGGTGGTTATTCCGCAGCAGAAACTAACTGATCCAGGCATCCCAGCATTCTGGGCAGGATGCACAGGCTGCAGGATTTATAGGCAGAGGCCTGGCTGCAGGCAGATGGACTGGCTGGCCTCGGGACCTTCACCTGGCCCTCAGGTTTGCTGTTACCTGGGTTCTGCTCTACAGCTAGGATCTACAGTCAGCACAGTTACGACCAAGGTATAGTTGGCCCGGGAGTGGCTGCGCCTAAGCCATCTGGCCTCCTCTACGGTTTCCTGGACCTACCCAGGGCCTTCCAGCCGCTTTCCATGACACTCCAGGTGAAACCCAAATGCCTCACCATCCCACACCATGTTCCCTATTCCCACCCTGCTCCCAGCTTTGCGCCTCTCACTGCACTCCAGACACACCTGCCTCCAACCCATAAGACCCAACCTGACCTCCGCGCCTTTGCATGTGCAGCTCTCCTGACTAGCATGCTCTTCCCGGATACCCGCACGGCTCCCCCCATTTCCTTCAGGCTCTGACCCAGTAGGCTTTGTTAAACAAACCGGAGATCACAGATCATTCTTACAAAATGGCCTGTGTCACTGTCTGCACACTCCTCCTGCTTTATTTCTTTTCAGAGCAATTAGCATGACTGGGTGCAAAAGTGTCCACATTGTGAGACATCCAGTGGGAGCCAGCGAAGGTTAGGAAGGGAGGGTGGGATGCTGAGAAAGACGTCGGCGTTGGGACCTTCATAGCACACAGCCACTGACTGGGAGCCGATGTGTCCTGAAGCAGCCTGCCACCCCCCACTGCCAAACCAACAGAGACACTGTTGGCAGTGCTTCAGCCACATGTAGGAGCCGGTATCGCACTCGGCAGCACAAGCCCAGATTTATGGCCATGGCATAACTGCTTACAAGTGTCATGCAGGTGACACATGTTTGTCAAAAACACCTCGTCTTGAGGTGGCCACAGAGAGCAGTTCCCTGGAACACAAGAGGCTTCACAAAGCAAGGTGTCCCTGGGGCTCCTGCCTTCTGAAACCCCTTAATCGAGGGCCCACCATTTAGGGCCCTTCTCAGAGTTTCTAGAGCCTACAAAAGAGAGAAGTCTCTAACTGGAGCTGGGACTCCCCGGCTGCAAACAGGAGCAACACCGGCTGGCCTGGCTCAGCCTCGGAAGCTGGGGAGGGCACCCTCCAGGGCCAAGGAGGCCCAGGGCAGGCCCAGACCCACCATGGATCCAGGGTTCAGGGACAAAGCTCTTCTGCACTCCGTGAGGGGCCCCATGGCAGACCCATCCCCGGGTCCTGGACCAGTCACCAGGAGGGAGAGCTAGGGCCTGGTTGGGGTCCAAAGGGACCATGCAGTCTCGTGGTAAAGAGCGTGGAGTCTGGAGCCAGACCGCCTGGGATCAAATCGCAGCTCACTCCATCACTGACCAGCTGAGTGACCCCAGGCAAGCCTCATAAGGGTTCTGAGCCTCAGCTTCCACATCTATAAGATGAGTGTAAAAACAGTGTCTCCTCACAGGGTGGTGAGGACCCCACGGAATGCTCAGACCGGGCCCTGGCACATCACAAACGCTGCAGAAGTGAGTTGTCATCCACATCATCAGAGGCCATGACTCTGCATCACTCAGACCAAGGGTGGAGCCTTCCCGGCAAGGATTCGACTCTGTTCCAGGTTTGAGGGTGCTGGGGTACTGCTCCCAGGGCTCTCCCTCCCCTTACCGGGCAAGGAGCCGGTGGGGAGTGAGAGGCAGGAGTTAAACCTCAGCTGCTTCATCATCAAAAGGACAGCAGGAGGGATGAAGCAGGGGTGAGAAGCAGAGGTGGCAGGAGGTTTTCAGGCCCCCAGGAACAATGTGCCCAAATGGCTTTCACAGCAGCTCAGGGGAGCCCATGGGATGGAAACGGAAAGGCAGGCTGTCATGTCTGATCCCTCCACCGACAGCCCCAGGGTCCTGGGTCCCAACCCACCAGCCCTACTGTGCACAGCCAGACACCAAGAGGAAGGAACACAGAACCCGCCTTCAGAGAATCGGAGACAGACTCCACGTTGGGGTCACCCAACACGGTCGTTGTGTGGCCATTACAAACTCAACCCTCCTCTGTGCTCCTGTTTCCTCATCCTCACAAAAACATCCATGGATGGGGCGCCTGGGTGACTCTGTCGGTTAAGCGTCTGACTCTTGCTGTCAGCCCAGGTCACGATCTCACAGTCAGGGGACTGAGCCCCACATCGGGCTCTGCACCGACAGCATGGAGCCTGCTTAGGATTTTCTCTGTCCTTGCCCCTTCCCCACTCTCTCTCTCTCCTTCTCAAAAAATGATAAAGAAAGAAACATAGAAAAAAAAATCCATACATGGCTACACAGGGCCTCCTGGGGCACCTGCACGTACCAGGGATCGCAATGGTACAAAGAGGGAGAGGGGAGAACGCACGGACAGCAGGCATGAATGACTGCAGGTGTGCTACAAATGATCAGAGATCTGAAGAGCTCAATACTTAGGAGTTTTAAAAAGGCTTCTTGATATGTGACTGGAGAAAGGCGGCCCAGTTAGTAAACGGTGCTGGGACATCGGAACCAATTCCAGACACATTAAAAATCTATATTTGAAAGAGAGAAGTTGAAGAGGGGGATATTCTGGGGGAATATCTTTCCAAACTTGGGGTTGGGAACAATTTCTTTAACAAGGTGTTAAAAGCTCAGTAAGCATAAAAAAAAAAATCGATAGGTTTGACTGCAGTAAAATGTAAATTTCCCTTCACCAAATGACGGGTGAAAAGACAAATCACTAAAAGCAGAAGACCTCTGGCATATGTACAACTAGCAAAGGATCAGTATCCAGAATACATAAAGAAGTCCTACAAATCCACAGGAAGAAGAGAGGCAATGAGCAAAAAGACCACAGCAGGCATGTCGTAGAGGAAGAAACGGAGTGCACAGATGAACACGGGAAAAGCTGCCCGATGTCACGAGGATGCAGGGAAGTGCAAGGTAAGGTCCCTGTGAGAGATTTCACATCCATCAGGCTCACAGTGAGGAAGACATGTGACATCTGACAGCACCGAGGGTCTGAGAGGATCAGCTGGCACCCACGGTTGATGAATGTGAAACCTGGTCTGGCCACACTGAAAACCACTTTGGCCTTTTCTTGTTAGGTTGACCAGTCCCATAGCTTAGAACCCTGCAAATCCACTCCCAGGAGTCACACAAGGCACACCCAAGAAGAGTTCGTCGCAGCACTGTTAGCAAGAGGAGGGGAAGAAAGGAAATGACCCAGATACTCATTGACAGAGCAATGCAAAAAGAAATTGTAGCACAGTCACACAATTTCTTTCCACACTGGTGACAGCAAACTCCAGCTACACAGCAGCACAGCTCAAGCTTAGAGACAGGGAAATGTTGAGTACAAAAATGCAAATTTTAGAGATCTACATACAGAGAGCAAGTTTTTACAGCTTGAGAACAAAGAAGCAATCTAATGTTTAGGCTTATTCAGTCGGCCTGTGAGCAAGAGAATGGCAAACAAACAAACACCAAATTGCAGAGAGGGGTGACCTCCAGGCAAGGAGAAGATGGAAGTGACTGGGAATGTTCTAGTTCTGGAGTTGAGCTGCGGGCCCACGGATGTTCATTGTCCCACCATCCTTCATAATGCACGAAACACACGAAGTATTAAAACAGAACAGAGGCAAAGGAGAAAAGCAAGAAGAGAAACATGGTGTGGGTCCAGACACATCCAGTATGATTTCCTTGTCACACACATAGTTGACTGTTTTCACGTGGTGTCACGGGGGGTACCAAGAGTTCCGTCGAGAGCCCAGAGCAGGGAAGTGAAAGGACAGGCAATTGGACGAGGGCATTCTTCCCTCTGGGCCTCAGTTTCTCCATATGCAAAATAAGGGGGTGTACCAGCAGTGGCAAATGGCTGGCGTGCATAACCCAAGGTCTCCCCTTCCTCACCCGCTGTGGACACTACTCATGGATTGCAGCACTGTTTCACATGGAGCACAGACACGCAGCGTTGGGCTCCACAGCTGGGCCCTGCAGGCTGCCAGGGATGCCAGTCTGAGAGGGCACACTAAGTGATACCTACGTGCTGATCTGGAGAGAGTCCCTCCAGCTGTGGCCTGGAAGGTTCTGAAGCCTCACCAGCAGGCACTAGCTAGTCTGAGAGGCAGGGGCCCTAGGGAGGAGCCGACTGGCTTTGGGACTGACCCTAGCTGGACCCTGGCAGCGTGCAGCCTCAGCTTCTACACTGCTCATGCCTGTGGCCTCCGGTCCGCCGCGGGGGGGCCTTGCCCCCCCATCATCTGACCAGAGCCCGTGCTCCCATCCGTCGGGTGGGCAGGCTCATGTCTACGCTCTGCGGGTGAGCTCTGCTGGACCTGAAAACGGCAGGACGGGCAGAGGGCCGGGCAGGAGCTCAGCATCACCCTCTAGCCCAGAGAGCCGTGGAAGCGGCCCCGTTGTGCCAGATTCAACCAGCTCTCTGAGGCAGGAGGATGGCATTCCTTGCACCACCGCCTAGGCCTGCCTGGGCCTGCAGGCCTTTGCTCCTCTGCTCTCCCTCCCTACCTGCCCCCCCTGCTGCCGCCTGTCCCCTCTTCCTCCCCTTATGGTCCCAGCTCACAAGACTCCTCCTTGGTTGTGCTATTCCATCTACCTCCCACTCCCCCACCCCCCAGTGAGCGCTGACCTCCCTTCCTCTAGACAACCACCACACAGAGGTCAGCTTTTCCGAGGAGAGCTTGTGTGCTGGGTCTGGTCCAGTTTCTGTGGGTGTCTGTTCCCTCCAGCATGGGGAGCCCAGCAGGGTCCACCTCACAACCGGCATGAAAATAATACCTTCAAACAGCCACAATTCCTTGGAATCAATGGGCTTCTCCAAGAACAGTCCACCTACTGCCTAAGCCGCACAGCCAGTGAGGTTGGCAGTCGGGGAATGGTACCTCCCTCCCTATTCCAACAGTGAGAAACTCAAGGGCCACAGAGGGAGGTGACTTTTCCAGCATCACTGCCCACCCTCCAACCTTCTGGGAGGCTGAGAAGCTTTTCTGTCATGTCCCATCAGGGCCCTCAAACCCCAGGAAACACCTCATTTCCCCAGAGCAGGGGCCTGCTGAGTGACCACAGCCTCTAATCATGGAGCATGTGGTTTCATCCGTGTCCCTGTGGATTCTTTTAATAACAAGATCATGTGGAGAGACATCATACCCAAGGACGTGATGCTTTGGCGTTTCGTCTCTCTTTCATTTTGTTCACCTGATACACGTTTTAAATGACTACTGGGCTGTGTACACAGGAAGCCTTGATTCACTAGAAAGAACCGTGGTGGGTTTTCTTAGAATACAAAGTCAGGAATTTAAGGCATCCAGACGTGTCCAATGAGCAGAGTGGAGACAAAGATGTCTCTCCCGCTGTTGTGTCTGGGAACACAGCTGCCCACACACGCCCACCACACCCTCGGATCAGAGCCTGCCACTGATATCCACGGTGTGAAAGGGCTTGGAACCCACTGTCATCTTTATCACCATCCCTCGATCCCAAGAAGCAAACACCATGAGCTTGCAAAGGCACTCCAACAGGAATGCTCACTTGTGTTCCCAGGAATACACACAGACTCCAGATATTTACTTCTGGTTCCAACTTCTCCTGGGTTCATCCTGTTTCAAGTCCTGGAAACTCTGGGCACCACTTCTTGCCCTACAATCCCTCCGTCAGATCCCCCCATCGCCCACTCTCCCAGGAAGCTTCCCCCACCTGGACACCTCCAAATCCTCCTCAAAGTCATCTCTGACTCCCCCTCTTCCAGGCAGTCCCCTTGCCTTCTCGCTGGCCTCTTTACACTAATTTCCTGCTAGAATGATCATAATGGGTTCAAATGCTGCTGGCTTGCACACCTATCTCCCCCGTCATGGGACAGGTTGTGGGAGCAGGGTGCAGGGCTGATGTACTCCCGTTACTTCCAGCCCCTCAGCATGGGCCCGGGCACATTGGTGGGGGGTGGAGTAGGGCCTCAAAGAAGCATGATCTAAATCCCTGGGCTCTGTTTTCCTCAAACTTAGAGTGTAGTGAAAGAGCTCTAATGACAAAGAAGGTAAATTCTAGGTATTCTGAACAGAGACCAGGCAATCCTTTCCTGAGTACTTCACAGCGAAGCCAAGACCTCATTGGTGAGTAACTGTCAACTGCCCAACAGTGGGAGTTAAGAACTTTCCCAGGAGAGAGAGAGTCGCAGACAAATGTTGTAAGGTGGGAGGGAGCAACTTGTGTAAGGACCGAAAGGCCAGTGGTGCCTCAGCAAAGCAATGGGGCGATGGGCAAAAGTTCATGGATTATGCGTATCGGTTAGGTTAGGATGGGTTACGCTGCATAACACACAATTCTCTAAATCTCAGTGGCCTACAATAAAGTTTCTTTATGTCTCAGACTATATGCACATGTGGCTCTCCTTCGTCTCCTCTCCCCTCTGGACTCAGGTTGACAGAGCAGTCTGTGTCTATCTGGAATATTGCCATTGTCGTGGAAAAAGGAAAAGAAAAGTGGTAAATTACTCACTGGTTCTTAACGCGTGTGCTCACATCTGTTTTCACTGTTCAGCAGCCCCTCTGCCATGCCTGAGGACAACATGGGCCGTGCTGTATAATCCTCCAACCGAGCAGGGCACTTCGATACAGGCCACCGAATGTGGGGGAGTGGTAATCCAGTTCCACACCGTGCTTATGATTTTCACGTCTTTCCTAGGATCAGTGAAATCTGTTGAATAAACTGTTCATTTCTAAAAATCCCTCTGGCTGTAGTGAGAGACACAGACTGGAAATGGGCAAGGGTGGGATTCGGGAGAAAATTCAGGAGGCTGCCTCAGTTTCCCCAGGCAATAAAAAAAAGTACTTTACACTAGGGTCATGGCAGTGGAAATGGAGAGAAGCCAAGAGATTTAAAAGATGGAAGGGTCTAGTGATGTACAAAGAGGAGCAGAGGTGAGTGAATGTGTGACACCAGAATGGCAAAAAGATACAGCAGGCTTGGCTTCTCATGTCTTAAACAGTTGCTGGCTCCCATCTTTGGGGAGGACCAGCTACTCTATTCTCTACTTGTCCTTGGGCTCTCTATGTTCTTCTAAGAAATCTCCCTTCTTGCTTGAAAAAAAAAAGGCTGAGCTAAATAAAGATGGGAACACATGGATGTGGTGAGCAGCCGAGTGAGCTGACAAATGAGTGACACAGTGACCAGGGGAATTAATTCATGTCTCCAAGTGTCCAAAGAGTGAAGAGAAACTAGACTCAACCGGAAGAAAAAGAAAGTCCTCCCACTGGACATGCCTCAAAAGGATCCCTCGCCTCCCTACTGACACATCAGGCATCTTTCTTCTTCCACGGGGCTATGACCAATTTCGGCTATAACAGAGAAAGGGGAGTGGGTGAGAGAAGAAGAAGGGAGGGACAGGGAGGCAGAGGAAGGATGGGCTCCATGGACATATAGCAACCTCTATAGAATCCTCTCCTCTCCTCCGTGTGGCCTCCCTCCCTATGCTCCTTTTCAGAGTTCCAGACTTGACTTTCAGTGGTGGGAGGGCTTGGGATTCACAAACACCTCAAAAGAGAATTTCTGTAGCAGCACCATTAGGCCACCTTACAGGAATTTAGAGCCTTGGGGTACACACAGGCACAGAAAGCCGTGGGGTTTCCTCTGCCCTGGGTGTTCTCATTAGCCAAGAAGTGGAAGGTTCAGACACAGAACTGTATGGTTGTGGACTCAGTTCAGCGCACCCATGGGGACAGCAACCACAATGCTCCCCGTGGCAGTAGAGGGAGTGTTGTGGTCACTGTCCATGGTGTTTACAGGCTGACTCAGATGGAGAGGCTTGTTCTAAGACCCAGCCACACAGGATGTCAGAGCTGAGAGGGCTCCAGGATTTCAACTTTCCCAGTGCCTCATTTTGCAGATAAGAAAGCACAAGTCCAGAGAGGGGAAAGACTTCCCTCGGGGCCACACAGTGGGTGGCACCGAGGGACTGGAAGCTAGCCTCTAGATGCTTGCTCAGACAAAACTCATTTCCTTGGAAGGCTCCTGGGATTTGCCCCCAGAAACCCAGAATAATTAGACCCTGAAAACTCACTGGAGCACATAGTAGGTACTCAGTGGACACTGGTTGACTCAATAAACGATTATACCGGGATGCAAAAAAACAAATCTTGAAGCTGGGCTTGGGCCCCGGATCCTGAATTCAAACAGGAAGTCATGTTCTTTTTTGGTATGGGTGAAATGGTACCGAAGAAAGCAGTGGGGGAAGGGAAGAAGTGCTGCCAGGAAGACAGTGGGGTGGCGGGAAGAGTATAAGAGCAGGTGCAACCCAGGATATTAAGCACAGAGGAGGGCAGCAACTGGGCACTAACCTCTGTTCTCTCAGGTTCACTCCCACCTGGAAATCAGGTTGAACGGCTCAGGAGTTTCCTTAGGGAGTGTGGTCACACGACCTCAATCTGGCCATCCTCCCTGGCCACAGTGATTGGCTCAGCACTGGGTATGTGCCAGTCAGGTCCCAGTGGGTCCAGACCTTAGGGCTGGAATCATAGGGAATGAGGGGTTCTTTTTCTGTTGGGAGGCTGAAGGTGACTGTTGGGGGCCATCTTGCTTTCCTAACAGAAAAGCACAGCTGAGAATGATACCAGCACAGAGGAAAGTAAGCAAGGCCAAGAAGTCGGGAAAGATGGTTGCTACTGATGTCATCAAGCACCCATGTACGGCCTTGCCTAAAACTGTCTGCCCTTAGCCTTCTTAGGTACGTAAATCATTCTCTCCTGCCTCGTTTGATTGCTTGTTTAGGCCGCTTTGGTTTTTCTGTCACTCAGTGGGTATCAAAACAACAACAACAACTACAACAACAACAACAACAACAACTCCAATTGCTCCTTGAAGTTGTCTAAATGGAGCATCCTGGAATTGTGACATTATGGATTTAGACTAGGTTCAAGGGGTACTTTGAGATAACAGTGCAAAACTCCACAGTCTAACCTGGAGATCCAAATGGATTCAAACCGTATCTGTTGGCATCCTGCCATAGGCTGGGCCAGTCTCATTACCCAAATTAATTCTCATAGGACCGACCCTATTAAGGTAGCAACTGATGACCCCATTTTAGAGGACGTGGCGGAGGCTCAGAGAAAGGGGGTGACAGGGCTATAGCTTGGAAGTGTGGAGCCCGGATTGCACACCCAGATTCTGCTGTGTGCAGCCTGAGAAGCCTCATGGTATGGCCTGTCCGTGTGTCAGGGCACCCGGCCCCACGCCTGACATTCTGTGGGTGCCTGAGACTTGGTAACTGTCATGTGCCTGTTACAAGACTCAAAAAAGCAATGTGCACTGAAGGCAGGCAGGGAACTTCTTTCCCCAGCACTAACACACCTTCCCAGTTCCCCGAGGACTAGAATCCCTCTCTTTCCCTTGCTTTCCTTGGCAGAGTCCTGCTCATGTGACCACAGGGCAGTCCCCCATTCACAGCCTGCATTGGGAGCTGTTACAAGGGAGGCCAAGAGCCTTCACCCTTCCACCATGCCTGAGGACATCTCTTTCCTTGGAGCCTTGGGGAGCCTGACACCCGACTTGCACACCTGAGGTCTTTTCCAGAACATGCAAGAGTCTCACTCGGTTTGGAATGGGATGTATCCATCACTGCACTTTCCATGTCTCACTCATGCACTCCTTTCTGTGCACTGTGGCCTCCAGTGCCTGCCACAGGAGAGGCCGAGCTGACAAGAAATCAACAGCTTAGCACTTGAAGGGACACACGAGGCAGGAGCTGACAGCTAGAAAGCTCTATTTAGAAAAGACCTCACGCTTTACACTGAAGAGGCTGTTGAAGCCCTTGGGGTCCGGAAGCAGTGCTTGGGCCAAACTGAACTGGAAGGCTTCATGATGGCTGGGGGCTCTGGCCATGATGGGGGAGGAGAGGGTGTGGTGAGGTCCTTGGGGTGACCCAAAGGCCCACTGCGTGCAGGCTCAGGTTGGCCAGAGAGGAAAAGGCAGAGGCTTGTCCCAGAGGTGTTCACAGACCAAACATGAATGGGCCAACCAGACAGACAGAGCACCGTAGCTCATGGGTGTAGAGTACAGGGACAGGGGCAGAGACCCAAGTCTGCTGGGGAACTAGTTAAGAACAGAGAAATTTTAACTGACACTAGAAGGCTGTATCAGTTGGATGTGTTTGGCTGAAGTGACAGAAAACCCTACCAAGAGTGGCTTAAACTCTGAAGGCATCTAACATTGAATGTTTAATGACTATGTGAGAGATGGGAGGTCCAGAGGTGGTCTGGTGGCTCACAATGTCATCAGTGACCCAGGTGCCGCCTGCTTCTCCGTTCTACCATTAACAGAATATTGGTGTCACTGGTTCACGGTTGCCGTGTGGCTGCCTCCACTCTGGCCGTCACATCTGCACAGTTAGCACTCAAGTGGGAAGCAAGGGGGGACCTTCTTGATCCTTGCCCACCTCTTCTCAGGAAGGAGAATCTCTCACAGAAGCCCCCAAAGACTTTCTCTAATACCTCATTGGCCAGAACTGGGTCCCGAGCCCCTTCCCCAGCCAGTCACCAGCTGCAGGAAAAGTGGTTGCCATGACTGGCTTGGACCAACCCTGATTCCTCCAAGTGGAGCATCCACAGGAAGAAGGCAGGGTGGGCTGGACAAAGGCTACTATGTGAGCATCTGACACCATCCAGCTCGAAGGGACAAGTGGATAAGGGAGCTGAGGGCTCAAAGCACAGGGGATGGAGAGCAGAAGGAATGGCACAGAGGTGCAGAGGTGTGGGGACAGCTTGGGTGCTCGAGATTACTGCTGGTTCATTACCGTGAGAATACAGCACAGGTGGGAAAGGTGGGCAAGCCCTCATTTTCCAGGTTAGGCCTGAAGTGGTGCAGGCCTTAGGCTATGGGGAGCTCCTAGGAGACGATGAGCATGAGAGCGAGTGCGGGAGCAGAGGGGAAATTGCAGTTTTATACGGGCACTTTAGGAATGGAGTAGAGCCATTCTGTGACAGCCAATAATGTCGCTAATAAAACTGGTGGCCTCTATTGAAACGGATGATTATAATTGACAAGAGAGAGTAAACATGACCTTAACTCGTGAATTTGGTAGTGGCAGCTACCTGTTTCTGGATGTTAGAACACACACCCTCAGCCTGGTCCTTTAGACAGCTACTGTGTCACATCCGAGACCCTGTGGCCCACAGGTCCCACCTGCCCTCAGCCTGGCTTCCAGCCGGAGGCCCCAGGGGGCCTGAAATGACTGGGTGCCCGGTGTTGTCATGTACACGGGATGCCCCCAGTTCGAGGGTGGGGCTGGACTGTGTCCCACTCTCCAGAAAAGACAGCAGAGGCTGGAAGTGAGTGGGGGCTTGCTGTGAGGTGTGGGGGTAGGGTGTGACACCAGAGCCTCTGCCTTGCGTTCCACCGTGCTATGTATGACTTCAGGACTTCAGGAAGTTTGCTTATTGGCTAAACAAAACCAAGGGGGGGCTCAGAACTCCTGCTCACTCCAGCGCTCCACCAGGGGGGTGCAGAGGATGGGAAGGGAGAGGACATGGGGAGGGGAGGGAGGAGGGCTCTGCTCTGTGCCAT